>NW_026646372.1:0-225278 GCF_949987535.1 Balaenoptera acutorostrata | reverse complement strand
AAACAGAACAGAATCACACGTTTAGAAAACACACAATGGCTGCTTAACTGGAAAGGAGAAGTGGGATGATGCATAAAACAAGGGTTTGAAATTAGCACAGATATCGTTCCATAAACCCAATATGTAATAGACAAGACCTACTCCTTGCTCAGTGAACTGGACTCTACACCCCCTATTCACCGCCCAAAAATATAACTGACTGGTAAGAATCTTAAAACCTATGTATTGATATCTCTCTGTAAGTGAGTCAAGTGGGTGTAAAGCGCCATAAACACAGCAGTGAAAAGCAGCTAAACCCCATTATAAAAATCAATTACTGGGCTTCCCTGTTGGCGCAGTGGTTGAGAATCTGCCTGCTAATGCAAGAAACACGGGTTTGAGCCCTGGTCTGGGAAGATCCCACATGCCGTGGAGCAACTAGGCCCGTGAGCCACAACTACTGAGCCTGCGCGTCTGGAGCCTGTGCTCCGCAACAAGAGAGTCCACAATAGTGAGAGGCCCATGCACCGCGATGAGGAGTGGCCCCCACTTGAAACAACTGGAGAAAGCCCTAGCACAGAAACGAAAACCCAACATAGCAATGAATCACTCAATCAATCACTACAGAAATCGTAAAAAAAAATTGCTTATATTTAAAAAAAATCAATTACTTTAAAAAACCCGTGAAACAAAGACAGTGAAAGAGAGAGAAATTCTTACAAAATTCGTTCAGGGGCTGTGATGCAACCTGGATTGACCATATATAGGCCCACAGCTGATTGAGACATAAGGGTGGACACTCTTGGGGCTGAGAGGTTTGGTGAGGTTGGGGGAGCAAACGCAGACCCTTTAAAGTAATACTGCGTGGTACCCATCCCATGGGTCCCAAATCTCCAGGTTCAAGGGCATCTTCCTACATCGAAAACAAGCATGAGAAACCCAGACGATGGTACACCGTGTGATCGGGAAAGGTTTCTAAAACGCACCTCATTTCTCATCAGCTTGTGCTCGGATTCGCCATTCCAGCCGCTTTACTAGCCATGACCCTCCGTGAAGAATCAGCACCTTTAACCTCCTGTTCCGTACAGGTTGCAATTTGTCCTGAGGATGAACGGGAAGAGGGGGAACCAATGGGAGACTAGCTCTAGGTGTTGGGACAGGCACAGGTCACTCTATTTTCCCATCAGGAAGAAGAATTAACCACAGGCTTAGCCTGCTGCCCGGAACCACAATAGGACCTGTAGCAATCCTGTGCTTTTGCGGCCAGCTCCCAGAAAGCGAGTTGAAAAATGGAGCTCAGGGGCACTGCAATTCACAAACCTGCAGAGTTATAAATGATAACTCTTGTCCACAAATATATTGAGGGAAGGCAACGAAGAGGATTTGAAAGCAAGGCAGAATTGCAGGAAACAGATTTCAGGAGGTAGATTCGAATCGCCTTTAAAGCACAGGAAAAGCGGCAAAACCTCGACAATGATGCCCTTGGCCAAAAAGGGCGTATGCGTTTTTTCCTGAATATATTCAGGAAAAAACGCATACGCCCTTTTTGGCCAACCAAGCAACCTGGAAATGCAAATCAGTGCCACAAAGAAGTCTCGCTTCCCATCGGTCAAAAGGGTCATGCTGAAAAAAGTGTCAAAACCAGAAATGCAGGACAGGCCATGGAGGAATGGGAGCCTTGATACGCTGATGCGCGAGATATAAATTGCCAACAGCCACACTGGAGAAGTGTACGGTGTGTCCTGAAGCATCTAAAAAACCCAGCTTAGAGAGCATAGGGCACTTCCACTCATGGGCGTATAAATTGGGAAAACTAAAAATCAGCAAGACACAGGCACCCCAAAGTTTAGGGCTGCTCTGTTGACAAGAACCTCCACTTCATTACACCGTAAATATCCCAGGAAATAGCAGAATGGATAAAGAAGTTGTGGTCCTTATGTAGAATGGAATATCACTCAGCCAGGAAATCAACATCATAAGGCTAGTAGCAGCATGATGAGTGGATTTAGGTACGACGATTCTAAGTGAAATAAGTCACACAGAAAAAGACACTTATCATAAGATATCACATATAGAGGGAATGTAAAAACCACTACATTTGAACTGAATTACAAAACAGAACAGAGTCACACGTTTAGAAAACACACTATGTCTGCTTAACGGAAAGGTGAGGTGGGGTGATGCATAAAACAAGGGTTTCAAATTAGCTCAGATACCGTTCCATAAACCCAATATGTAATAGACAAGACATACTCCTTGCTAAGTTAACTGGACTCTGCACCCCCTATTCACAGCACAAGAATATATCTGACTAGTAAGAATCTTAAAACCTATGTATTGATATCTCTCTGTAAGTGAGTCAAGTGGGTGTAAAGCGGCAGAAACACAGCAGTGAAAAACAGCTAAACCCCATTATAAAAATCAATTACTGACTTATCATAAGATATTACTTATAGAGTGAATGTTAAAACTGCTACCCTTGAACTGAATTACAAAACAGAACAGAGATACGGAACCAAGATGGCGGAGTAGAAGTACGTGCTCTCACTGCCTCTTGCGAGAGCACCAGAATCACAACTGGCTGCTGGACAATCATTGACAGGAAGACCCTGGACTTCACCAAGGAGGATACCCCACGTCTAAGGACCGAGGAGAAGCCGCAGTGAGACGGTAGGAGGGGCGCAATCAGAGTAAAATCAAATCCCATAACTGATGGGTGGGTGACTCACAGACTGGCGAACACTTATACCACAGAAGTCCACCCAGTGGACTGAAGGTTCTGAGCCCCACGTCAGGCTTCCCAACCTGGGGGTCCGGCAACGGGAGGAGGAATTCCTAGAGAATCAGACTTTGAAGCCTAGTGGGAATTGATTGCAGGACTTTGACAGGACTGGGGGAAACAGAGACCCTGCTCTTGGAGGGCACACACAAAGTAATGTGTGCATCGGGACCCAGGGGAAGGAGCAGTGACCCTGGGGGAGACTGAACCAGACCTACCTGCTGGTGTTGGGGGGTCTCCTGCAGAGGCCGGTGGTGGCTCTGTTTCACCATGGGGATAAGGACACTGGCAGCAGAGGTTCTGTGAAGTTCTCCTTGGTGTGAACCCTCCCAGAGTCTGCCATTAACCCCACCAAAGAGCACGGGTAGGCTCCAGTGTTGGGTTTCCTCAGGCAAAACAACCAACAGGGAGGGAACCCAGCCCCACCCATCAACAGTCAAGTGGATTAAGGTTTTACTGAGCTCTGACCGCCACAGCAACAGTCAGCTCTACCCACCACCAGAGCCTCCCATCAAGCCTCTTAGATAGCCTCAACCACCAGAGGGCAGACAGCAGAAGCAAGAAAAACTACAATCCTGCAGCCTGTGGACCAAAAACCACAGTTACAGAAAGATAGAGAAGATGAAAAGGCAGAGGGCTATGTACCAGATGAAGGAACAAGAAAAAAACCCAGAAAAACAACTAAATGAAGTGGAGATAGGCAACCTTCCAGAAAAAGAATTCAGAATAATGATAGTGAAGATGATCCAGGACCTCGGAATAAGAATGGAGGCAAAGATTGAGAAGATGCAAGAAATGATTAACAAAGACCTAGAAGAATTAAAGAACAAACAAACAGAGATGACCAATACAATAACTGAAATGAAAACTACACTAGAAGGATTCAATAGCAGAATAACTGAGGCAGAAGAACGGATAAGTGACCTGGAAGACAGAATGGTGGAATTCACTGCTGCGGAACAGACTAAAGAAAAAAGAATGAAAAGAAATGAAGACAGCCTAAGAGACCTCTGGGACAACATTAAACGCAACAACATTCGCATTATAGGGGTCCCAGAAGGAGAAGAGAGAGAGAAAGGACCCGAGAAAATATTTGAAGAGATTATAGTCGAAAACTTCCCTAACATGGGAAAGGAAATAGCCACCCAAGTCCAGGAAGCACAGAGAGTCCCATACAGAATAAACACAAGGAGAAACACACCGAGACACATAGTAATCAAAGTGGCAAAAATTAAAGACAAAGAAAAATTATTGAAAGCAGCAAGGGAAAATCGACAAATAACATACAAGGGAACTCCCATAAGGTTAACAGCTGATTTCTCAGCAGAAACTCTGCAAGCCAGAAGGGAGTGGCATGATATAATTAAAGTAATGAAAGGGAAGAACCTACAACCAAGATTACTCTACCCGGCAAGGATCTCATTTAGATTTGATGGAGAAATCAAAAGCTTTACAGACAAGCAAAAGCTAAGAGAATTCAGCACCACCAAACCAGCTCTACAACAAATGCTAAAGGAACTTCTCTAAGTGGGAAACACAAGAGAAGAAAAGGACCTACAAAAACAAACCCAAAACAATTAAGAAAATGGTCATAGTAACATACATATCGATAATTACCTTAAACGTGAATGGATTAAATGCCCCAACCAAAAGACATAGACTGGCTGAACGGGTACAAAAACAAGACCCATATATATGCTGTCTACAAGAGACCCACTTTAGACCTAGGGACACATACAGACTGAAAGTGAGGGGATGGAAAAAGATATTCCATGCAAATGGAAATCAAAAGAAAGCTGGAGTAGCTATACTCATATCAGATAAAATAGACTTTAAAATAAAGAATGTTACAAGAGACAAGGAAGGACACTACATAATGATCCAGGGATCAATCCAAGAAGAAGATATAACAATTATAAATATATATGCACCCAACATAGGAGCACCTCAATACATAAGGCAACTGCTAACAGCTATAAAAGAGGAAATCGACAGTAACACAATAATAGTGGGGGACTTTAACACCTCACTTACACCAATGGACAGATCATCCAAAATGAAAATAAATAAGGAAACAGAAGCTTTAAATGACACAATAGACCAGATAGATTTAATTGATATATATAGGACATTCCATCCAAAAACAGCAGATTACACGTTCTTCTCAAGTGCGCACGGAACATTCTCCAGGATAGATCACATCTTGGGTCACAAATCAAGCCTCAGTAAATTTAAGAAAATTGAAATAATATCAAGCATCTTTTCGGACCACAACGCTATGAGATTAGAAATGAATTACAGGGAAAAAAACGTAAAAAAGACAAACACATGGAGGCTAAACAATACGTTACTAAATAACCAAGAGATCACTGAAGAAATCAAAGAGGAAATCAAAAAAATACCTAGAGACAAATGACAATGAAAACACAACGACCCAAAACCTATGGGATGCAGCAAAAGCAGTTCTAAGAGGGAAGTTTATAGCTATAAAAGCCTACCTAAAAAACAAGAAAAATCTCAAGTAAACAATCTAACCTTACACCTAAAGAAACTAGAGAAAGAAGAACAAACAAAACCCAAAGTTAGCAGAAGGAAAGAAATCATAAAGATCAGAGCAGAACTAAATGAAATAGAAACAAAGAAAACAATAGCAAAGATCAATAAAACTAAAAGTTGGTTCTTTGAGAAGATAAACAAAATTGATAAGCCATTAGCCAGACTCATCAAGAAAAAGAGGGAGAGGACTCAAATCAATAAAATCAGAAATGAAAAAGGAGAAGTTACAACAGACACCGCAGAAATACAAAGCATCCTAAGAGACTATTACAAGCAACTTTATGCCAATAAAATGGACAACCTGGAAGAAATGGACAAATTCTTAGAAAGGTATAACCTTCCAAGACTGAACCAGGAAGAAACAGAAAATATGAACAGACCAATCACAAGTAATGAAATTGAAAGTGTGATTAAAAATCTTCCAACAAACAAAAGTCCAGGAGCAGATGGCTTCACAGGTGAATTCTATCAAACATTTAGAGAAGAGCTAACACCCATCCTTCTCAAACTCTTCCAAAAAATTGCAGAGAAAGGAACACTCCCAAACTCATTCTATGAGGCCACCATCACCCTGATACCAAAACCAGACAAAGACACTACAAAAAAAGAAAATTACAGACCAATATCACTGATGAATATAGATGCAAAAATCCTCAACAAAATACTAGCAAACAGAATCCAACAACACATTAAAAGGATCATACACCACGATCAAGTGGGATTTATCCCAGGGATGCAAGGATTCTTCAATATACGCAAATCAATCAATGTGATACACCATATTAACAAATTGAAGAATAAAAACCATATGATCATCTCAATAGATGCAGAAAAAGCTTTTGACAAAATTCAACACCCATTTCTGATAAAAACTCTCCAGAAAGTGGGCATAGAGGGAACCTACCTCAACATAATAAAGGCCATATATGACAAACCCACAGCAAACATCATTCTCAATGGTGAAAAACTGAAAACATTTCCTCTAAGATCAGGAACAAGACAAGGATGTCCACTCTCACCACTATTATTCAACATAGTTCTGGAAGTCCTAGCCACGGCAATCAGAGAAGAAAAAGAAATAAAAGGAATACAAATTGGAAAAGAAGAAGTAAAACTGTCACTCTTTGTGGATGACATGATACTATACATAGAGAATCCTAAAACTGCCACCAGAAAACGGCTAGAGCTAATTAATGAATATGGTAAAGTTGCAGGATACAAAATGAATGCACAGAAATCTCTTGCATTCCTATACACTAATGATGAAAAATCTGAAAGAGAAATTATGGAAACACTCCCATTTACCATTGCAACAAAAAGAATAAAATACCTAAGAATAAACCTACCTAGGGAGACAAAAGACCTGTATGCAGAAAACTATAAGACACTGATGAAAGAAATTAAAGATGATACCAACAGATGGAGAGATATACCATGTTCTTGGATTGGAAGAATCAACATTGTGAAA
The DNA here is from genome assembly GCF_949987535.1 of Balaenoptera acutorostrata. NCBI lineage: Eukaryota > Metazoa > Chordata > Mammalia > Artiodactyla > Balaenopteridae > Balaenoptera > Balaenoptera acutorostrata. The sequence continues at coordinate 218,496 of NW_026646372.1, read as the reverse complement.
ATGAGTATACTACCCAAAGCAATCTACAGATTCAATGCAATCCCTATCAAATTACCAATGGCATTTTTTATGGAGCTAGAACAAATCATCTTAAAATTTGTATGGAGACACAAAAGACCCCAAATAGCCAAAGCAGTCGTGAGGCAAATAAATGGAGCTGGAGGAATCAGACTCCCTGACTTCAGACTATACTACAAAGCTACAGTAATCAAGACAATATGGTACTGGCACAAAAACAGAAACATAGATCAATGGAACAAGATAGAAAGCCCAGAGATTAACCCACGCACCTATGGTCAACTAATCTATGACAAAGGAGGCAAAGATATACAATGGAGAAAAGACAGTCTCTTCAATAAGTGGTGCTGGGAAAACTGGACAGCTACATGTAAAAGAATGAAATTAGAATACTCCCTAACACCATACACAAAAATAAACTCAAAATGAATTAGAGACCTAAATATAAGACTGGACACTATAAAACTCTTAGAGGAAAACATAGGAAGAACACTCTTTGACATAAATCACAGCAAGATCTTTTTTGATCCACCTCCTAGAGTAATGGAAATAAAAAGAAAAATAAACAAGTGGGACCTAATGAAACTTCAAAGCTTTTGCACAGCAAAGGAAACCATAAACAAGACGAAAAGACAACCCTCAGAATGGGAGAAAATATTTGCAAACGAATCAACGGACAAAGGATTAATCTCCAAAATATATAAACAGCTCATTCAGCTCAATATTAAAGAAACAAACACCCCAATCCAAAAATGGGCAGAAGACCTAAATAGACATTTCTACAAAGAAGACATACAGACGGCCACAAAGCACATGAAAAGATGCTCAACATCACTAATTATTAGAGAAATGCAAATCAAAACTACAATGAGGTATCACCTCACTCCTGTTAGAATGGGCATCATCAGAAAATCTACAAACAACAAATGCTGGAGAGGATGTGGAGAAAAGGGAACCCTCTTGCACTGTTGGTGGGAATGTAAATTGATACAGCCACTATGGAGAACAATATGGAGGTTCCTTAAAAAACTAAAAACAGAATTACCATATGACCCAGCAATCCCACTACTGGGCATATACCCAAAGAAAACCATAACTGAAAAAGACACATGCACCCGAATGTTCATTGCAGCACTATTTACAATAGCCAGGTCATGGAAGCAACCTAAATGCCCATCAACAGACGAATGGATAAAGAAGTCGTGGTACATATATACAATGGAATATTACTCAGCCATAAAAAGGAATGAAATTGAGTCATTTGTTGAGACGTGGATGGATCTAGAGACTGTCATACAGAGTGAAGTAAGTCAGAAAGAGAAAAACAAATATCGTATATTAATTCATGTATGTGGAACCTAGAAATATGGTACAGATGAGCCAGTTTTCAGGGCAGAAGTTGAGACACAAATGTAGAGAATGGACATATGGACACCAAGGGGGGAAAACTGCGGTGGTGTGGGGATGGTGGTGTGCTGAATTGGGCAATTGGGATTGAAATGTATACACTGATGTGAATAAAATTGATGCCTAATAAGAACCTGCAGTATAAAAAAACAAACAAAAGAACTAATACTAAACTTTCATTGGGCTATTTGTATGGAAATATGTTAATACAAATGTTTCAAACATTAAAAAATAATCAATTACTTTTAAACACCCATGAAACAAAGACAGTGAAAGAGAGAGAAATTCTTACAAGATTCGTTCAGGGGCTGTGATGCAACCTGGATTGACCATATCTAGACCCACAACTGATTGAGACATAAGGGTGTACACTCCTGGGCCTTAGAGGTACGGTGAGGTTGGGTGAGCAAACGCAGACCCTTTAAAGTACTACTGTGTGGTAACCATCCCATGGGTCCCAAATCTCCAGGTTCAAGGGAATCTTCCTACATCGAAAACATGCATGAGAAACCCAGAAGATGGTACACCGTGTGATCGGGAAAGGTTTCTAAAACGCACCTCATTTCTCATCTCCTTGTGCTCGGGGTCGCCATTCCAGCCACTTTACTAGCAATCTCCCTCCTTGGAGAATCAGCACCTTTAACCTCCTGTTCCGTACAGGTTGCAATTTGTCCTGAGGATGAACGGGAAGAGGGGGAACCAATGAGAGACTAGCTCTAGGTGTTGGGACAGGCACAGGTCACTCTATTTTCCCATCAGGAAGAAGAATTAACCACAGGCTCAGCCTGCCCCCCGGAACCACAATAGGGCCTGAAGCAATCCTGCGCTTTTGCGGCCAGCTCCCAAGAAAGCGAGTTGAAAAATGGAGCTCAGGGGCCCTGCAATTCACAAACCTGCAGAGTTATAAATGATAACTCTCGTCCACAAATATATTGAGGGAAGGCAACGAAGAGGATTTGAAAGCAAGGCAGAATTGCAGGAAACAGATTTCAGCAGGTAGATTCGAAACGCCTTTAAAGCCCATGAAAAGCGGCAAAACCTCGACAATGATGCCCTTGGCCAAAAAGGGCGTATGCGTTTTTTCCTGAATATATTCAGGAAAAAAGGCATACGCCCTTTTTGGCCAATCAAGCAACCTGGAAAGGCAAATCAGCACTAGAAAGAAGTCTCGCTTCCCATCGGTCAAAAGGGCCATGCTGAATAAAGTGTCAAAACCAGAAATGCAGGACAGGCCATGGGGAAATGGAAGCCTTGCAACGATGATGGGCGGGATGTAAATTCCCAACAGCCACTCTGGAGAAGTGTACGGTGTGTCCTGAAACATCTAAAAAACTCAGCTTAGAGAGCATAGGGCACTTCCACTCATGGGTGTATAAATTGGGAAAACTAAAAATCAGCAAGACACAGGCACCCCAAAGTTTATGGCTGCTCTGTTGACAAGAACCTCCACTTCGTTACACCTTAAATATCCAAGGAAAGAGAAAAATGGATAAAGAAGTTGTGGTCCTTATGTACAATGGAATATCACTCAGCCATGAAATCAACGTCATAAGGCGAGTAGCAGCATGATGAGTGGATTTAGGTATGATGATCCTAAGTGAAATAAGTCACACTGAAAAAGACACTTATCATAAGATATCACTTATAGAGGGAATGTAAAAACCGCTAAACCTGAACTGAATTACAAAACAGAACAGAGTCACACGTTTAGAAAACACACTATGGCTGCTTAACGGGAAAGGTGAGATGGGGTGATGCATAAAACAAGGGTTTGAAATTAGCTCAGATACCGTTCCATAAACCCAATATGTAATAGAGAAGACCTACTCCTTGCTCAGTGAACTGGACTTAACACCCCCTATTCACCGCCCAAGTATATATCGGACTAGTAAGAATCTTAAAACCTTGTATTGATATCTCTCTGTAAGTGAGTCAAGTGGGTGTAAAGCGGCAGAAACACAGCAGTGAAAAGCAGCTAAACCCCAGTATAAAAATCAATTACTTTAAAAAACCCGTGAAAGAAATACAGTGAAAGAGAGAGAAGTTCTTACCAAATTCGTTCAGGGGCTGTGATGCCACCTGGATTGACCATATATAGACCCACAGCTGATTGAGACATAAGGGTGGACACTCAGGGGCTGAGAGGTTTGGTGAGGTTGAGGGAGCAAACGCAGACCCTTTAAAGTACTACTGCGTGGTACCCATCCCATGGGTCCCAAATCTCCAGATTCAAGGGCATCTTCCTGCATCGAAAACATGCATGAGAAACCCAGACGATGGTACACCGTGTGATCGGGAAAGATTTCTAAAACGCCCCTCATTTCTCATCTCCTTGTGCTCGGGTTCGTCATTCCAGCCGCTTTACTAGCAATCTCCCTCCTTGGAGAATCAGCACCTTTAACCTCCTGTTCCGTACAGGTTGCAATTTGTCCTGAGGATGAACGGGAAGAGGGGGAACCAATGACAGACTACCTCTAGGTGATGGGACAGGCACAGGCCACTCTATTTTCCAATCACGAAGAAAAATTAACCTCAGGCTCAGCCTGCAGCCCGGAACCAGAATAGGACCTGAAGCAATCTTGCGCTTTTGCGGCCAGCTCCCCAGAAAGCGAGTTGAAAAATGGCGCTCAAGGGCACTGCAATTCACAAACCTGCAGAGTTATAAATGATAACTCTCGGCCACAAATAAATTGAGGGAAGGCAACGAAGAGGATTTGAAAGCAAGGCAGAATTGCAGGATACAGATTTCAGCAGGTAGGTCCGAATCGCCTTTAAAGCACAGGAAAAGCGGCAAAACCTCGACAATAATGCCCTTGGCCAAAAAGGGCGTATGCGATTTTTCCTGAATATATTCAGGAAAAAACGCATACGCCCTTTTTGGCCAACCAAGCAACCTGGAAAGGCAAATCAGCGCTACAAAGAAGTCTCGCTTCCCATCGGTCAAAAGGGCCATGCTGAATAAAGTATCAAAACGAGAAATGCAGGAAAGGCCATGGAGAAACGGGAGCCTTGCTATGCTGATGGGCGGGATGTAAACTGCCAAGAGCCACTCTGGAGAAGTGTACGGTGTGTCCTGAAACATGTAAAAAAACTCAGCTTAGAGAGCATAGGGTACTTCCACTCATGGGCGTATAAATTGGGAAAACTAAAAATCAGCAAGACAAAGGCACCCCAAAGTTTAGAGCTGCTCTGTTGACAAGAACCTCCACTTCGTTACACCTTAAATATCCCAGGAAAGTGAAAAATGGATAAAGAACTTGTGGTCCTTATGTACAATAGAATATCACTCAGCCATGAAATCAATGTCATGAGTCACACGTTTAGAAAACACACAATGGCTGCTTAACGGGAAAGGAGAGGTGGGGTGATGCATTAAACAAGGGTTTGAAATTAGCACAGATACCGTTCCATAAACCCAATATGTAATGGACTAGACCTACTCCTTGCTCAGTGAACTGGCCTCAGCACCCCCTATTCACCGCCCAAGAATATATCTGACTAGTAAGAATCTTAAAACCTATGTATTGATATCTCTCTGTAAGTGAGTCAAGTGGGTGTAAAGCGGCGGAAACACAGCAGTGAAGAGCAGCTAAACCCCATGATAAAAATCACTCACTTTTAAAAACCCGTGAAACAAAGACAGTGAAAGAGAGAGAAATTCTTACCGAATTCGTTCAGGGGCTGTGATGCCACCTGGATTGAACAAATATAGACCCACAGCTTATTGAGACATAAGGGTGGACACTCAAGGGCTGAGAGGTTTGGTGAGGTTGGGGTAGCAAACGCAGACCCTTTAAAATACTACTGCGTGGTACCAATCCCATGGGTCCCAAATCTCCAGATTCAAGGGCATCTTCCTCCATCGAAAACATGTATGAGAAACCCAGAAGATGCTACACCGTGTGATCGGGAAAGGTTTCTAAAACGCACCTCATTTCTCATCTCCTTGTGCTCGGGTTCGCCATTCCAGCCGCTTTACTAGCAATCTCCCTCCTTGGAGAATCAGCACCTTTAACCTCCTGTTCCGTACAGGTTGCAATTTGTCCTGAGGAAAATCGCGAAGAGGGGGAACCAATGAGAGACTAGCTCTAGGTGTTGAGACAGGCACAGGTCACTCCATTTTCCCAACAGGAGAAAGAATTAACCACAGGCTCAGCCTGCCGCCCGGAACCAGAATAGGGCCTGAAGCAATCCGGCGCTTTTGCGGCCAGCTCCCAAGAAAGCGAGTTGAAAAATGGAGCTCAGGGGCACTGCAATTCACAAACCTGCAGAGTTATAAATGATAACTCTTGTCCACAAATATATTGAGGGAAGGCAACGAAGAGGATTTGAAAGCAAGGCAGAATTGCAGGAAACAGATTTCAGGAGGTAGATTCGAATCGCCTTTAAAGCACGGGAAAAGCGGCAAAACCTCGACAATGATGCCCTTGGCCAAAAAGGGCGTATGCGTTTTTTCCTGAATATATTCAGGAAAAAACGCATACGCCCTTTTTGGCCAACCAAGCAACCGGGAAAGGTAAATCAGCGCTACAAAGAAGTCTCGCTTCCCATCAGTCAAAACGGCCATGCTAAATAAAGTGTCAAAACCAGAAATGCAGGACAGGCCATGGAGAAACGGGAGCCTTGTTACGCTGATGGGCGGGATGTAAATTGCCAACAGCCACTCTGGAGAAGTGTACGGTGTGTCCTGAAACATCTAAAAAACTCAGCTTAGAGAGCATAGGGAACTTCCACTCATGGGCGTATAAATTGGTAAAACTAAAAATCAGCAAGACACAGGCACCACAAAGTTTAGGGCTGCTCTGTTGACAAGAACCTCCACTTCGTTACACCTTAAATATCCCAGGAAAGAGAAAAATGCATAAAGAAGTTGTGGTCCTTATGTAGAATGGAATATCACTCAGCCATGAAATGAACGTCATAAGGCTAGTAGCAGCATGATGAGTGGATTTAGGTACGACGATTGTAAGTGAAATAAGTCACACAGAAAAAGACACTGACCATAAGATATCACTTATAGAGGGAATGTAAAAACCGCTACACCTGAACTGAATTACAAAACAGAACAGAATCACACGTTTAGAAAACACACAATGGCTGCTTAACTGGAAAGGAGAAGTGGGATGATGCATAAAACAAGGGTTTGAAATTAGCACAGATATCGTTCCATAAACCCAATATGTAATAGACAAGACCTACTCCTTGCTCAGTGAACTGGACTCTACACCCCCTATTCACCGCCCAAAAATATAACTGACTGGTAAGAATCTTAAAACCTATGTATTGATATCTCTCTGTAAGTGAGTCAAGTGGGTGTAAAGCGCCATAAACACAGCAGTGAAAAGCAGCTAAACCCCATTATAAAAATCAATTACTGGGCTTCCCTGTTGGCGCAGTGGTTGAGAATCTGCCTGCTAATGCAAGAAACACGGGTTTGAGCCCTGGTCTGGGAAGATCCCACATGCCGTGGAGCAACTAGGCCCGTGAGCCACAACTACTGAGCCTGCGCGTCTGGAGCCTGTGCTCCGCAACAAGAGAGTCCACAATAGTGAGAGGCCCATGCACCGCGATGAGGAGTGGCCCCCACTTGAAACAACTGGAGAAAGCCCTAGCACAGAAACGAAAACCCAACATAGCAATGAATCACTCAATCAATCACTACAGAAATCGTAAAAAAAAATTGCTTATATTTAAAAAAAATCAATTACTTTAAAAAACCCGTGAAACAAAGACAGTGAAAGAGAGAGAAATTCTTACCAAATGCGTTCAGGGGCTGTGATGCCACCTGGATTGACCATATCTAGACCCACAGCTGATTGAGACATAAGGGTGGACACTCTTGGGGCTGAGAGGTTCGGTGAGGTTGGGTGAGCCAACGCAGACCCTTTCAAGTAATACTGCATGGTACCCATCCCATGGGTCCCAAATCTCCAGGTTCAAGGCCATCTTCCTACATCGAAAACAGGCATGAGAAACCCAGAAGATGGTACACCGTGTGATCGGGAAAGGTTTCTAAAACGCGCCTCATTTCTCATCTCCTTGTGCTCGGGTTCGCCATTCCAGCCACTTTACTAGCAATCTCCCTCCTTGGAGAATCAGCACCTTTAACCTCCTGTTCCGTACAGGTAGCAATTTGTCCTGAGGATGAACGGGAAGAGGGGGAACCAATGAGAGACTAGCTCTAGGTGTTGGGACAGGCACAGGTCACTCTATTTTCCCATCAGGAAGAAGAATTAACCACAGGATCAGCCGGCCGCCCGGAACCAGAATAGGACCTGAAGCAATCCTGCACTTTTGCGGCCAGCTCCCAAGAAAGCGAGTTGAAAAATGGAGCTCTGGGGCACTGCAATTCACAAACCTGCAGACCTATAAATGATAACTCTCGTCCACAAATATATTGAGGGAAGGCAACGAAGAGGATTTGAAAGCAAGGCAGCTTAGGGCTGCTCTGTTGACAAGAACCTCCACTTCATTACACCGTAAATGTCCCAGGAAAGAGCAGAATGGATAAAGAAGTTGTGGTCCTTATGTAGAATGTAATATCACTCAGCCATGAAATCAACGTCATAAGGCTAGTAGCAGCACGATGAATGGATTTAGGTACGACGATTCTAAGTGAAATAAGTCACACAGAAAAAGACACTTATCATAAGATATCACTTATAGAGGGAGTGTAAAACCGCTACACTTGAACTGAATTACAAAACAGAACAGAGTCACACGTTTAGAAAACACACTATGGCTGCTTAACGGGAAAGGAGAGGTGGGGTGATGCATAAAACAAGGGTTTTAAATTAGCTCAGATACCGTTCCATAAACCCAATATGTACTAGACAAAACCTACTCCTTGCTCAGTGAACTGGACTCAACACCCCCTAATCACCGCCCAAGAATATATCTGACTAGTAAGAATCTTAAAACCTATGTATTGATATCTCTATGTAAGTGAGTCAAGTGGGTGTAAAGCGGCAGAAACACAGCAGTGAAAAGCAGCTAAACCCCATTATAAAAATCAATTACTTTTAAAATCCCGTGAAACAAAGACAGTGAAAGAGAGAGAAATTCTTACAAAATTCGTTCACGGGCTGTGATGCCACCTGGATTGACCATATCTAGTCCCACAGCTGATTCAGACATAAGGGTGGACACTCAGGGGCTGAGAGGTTTGGTGAGGTTGGGGGAGCCAACGCAGACCCTTTAAAGCAATACTGCGTGGTACCCATCCCAGGGGTCCCAAATCTCCAGCTTCAAGGGCGTCTTCCTACATCGAAAATATGCATGAGAAACCCAGAAGATGGTATAACGCGTGATCGGGAAAGCTTTCTAAAACGCACCTCATTTCTCATCTCCTTGTGCTCGGGTTCGCCATTCCAGCCGCTTTACTAGCAATCTCCCTTCTTGGAGAATCAGCACCTTTAACCTCCTGTTGCGTACAGGTTGCAATTTGTCCTGAGGATGAACGGGAAGAGGGGGAACCAATGAGAGACTAGCTCTAGGTGTTGGGACAGGCATAGGTCACTCTATTTTCCCATCAGGAAAAAGAATTAACCACAGGCTCAGCCTGCCGCCCATAACCCGAATAGGGCCTGAAGCAATCCTGCGCTTTTGCGGCCAGCCCCCAAGAAAGCGAGTTGAAAAATGGAGCTCAGGGGCACTGCAATTCAAAAACCTGCAGAGTTATAAATGATAACTCTCGCCCACAAATATATTGAGGGAAGGCAACGAAGAGCCTTTGAAAGCAAGGCAGAATTGCAGGACACAGATTTCAGGAGGTAGATTCGAATCGCCTTGAAAGCACATGAAAAGCGGCAAAACGTGGACAATGATGCCCTTGGCCAAAAAGGGCGTATGCGTTTTTTCCTGAATATATTCAGGAAAAAATGCATACGCCCTTTTTGGCCAACCAAGCAACCTGGAAAGGCAAATCAGCGCTCCAAAAAGTCTCGCTTCCCAGCGGGCAAAAGGGCCATGCGGAAAAAAGTGTCCAAACCAGAAATGCAGGACCGGCCATGGAGAAATGGGAGCCTTGCTACGCTGATGGGCAGGATGTAAATTGCCAACAGCCACTCTGGAGAAGTGTACGGTGTGTCCTGAAACATCTAAAAAACACAGCTTGGAGAGCATAGGGCACTTCCACTCATGGGCGTATAAATTGGGAAAACTAAAAATCAGCAAGACACAGGCACCCCAAAGTTTAGGGCTGCTCTGTTGACAAGAACCCCCACTTCATTACACTTTAAATATCCTAGGAAAGAGAAAAGTGGATAACGAAGTTGTGGTCCTCATGTACAATGGAATATCACTCAGGCATGAAATCCACGTCATAAAGCTAGTAGCAGCACGATGAGTGGATTTAGGTACGGCGATTCTAAGTGAAATAAATCACACAGAAAAAGACACTTATCATAAGATATCACTTATAGAGGGAATGTAAAAACCGCTACACTTGAACTGAATTACAAAACAGAACAGAGTCACACGTTCAGAAAACAAACTATGGCTGCTGAACGGGAAAGGTGAGGTGGGGTGATGCATAAAACAAGGGTTTCAAATTAGTTCAGATACCGTTTCATAAACCCAATATGTAGTAGACAAGACCTACTCCTTGCTCAGTGAACTGGCCTCAACACCCCCTATTCACCGCACAAGAATATATCTGACTAGTAAGAATCTTCAAACCTATGTATTGATATCTCTCTGTAAGTGAGTCAAGGGGGTGTAAAGTGGCCTAAACACAGCCGTGAAAAGCAGCTAAACCCCATTATAAAAATCAATTACTTTTCAAAACCCGTGAAACAAAGACAGTGAAAGAGAGAGAAATTCTTACAAAATTCGTTCAGGGGCTGTGATGCCACCTGGATTGACCATATCTAGACCCACAGCTGATTGAGACATAAGGGTGGACACTCTTGGGGATGAGAGGTTTGGTGAGGTTGCATGAGACAACGCAGACCCTTTAAAGTAATACTGCATGGTACCCATCCCATGGGTCCCAAATCTCCAGGTTCAAGGGCATCTTCCTACGTTGAAAACATGCATGAGAAAACCAGAAGATGGTATACCATGAGATCGGGAAAGGTTTCTAAAACGCACCTCATTTCTCATCTCCTTGTGCTCGGGTTCGCCATTCCAGCCACTTTACTAGCCATCTCCCTCCTTGGAGAATCAGCACGTTTAATCTCCTGTTCCGTACAGGTTGGAATTTGTCCTGAGGATGAACGGGAAGAGGGGGAACCAATGAGAGACTAGCTCTAGGGATTGGGACAGGCACAGGTCACTCTATTTTCCCATCAGGAAGAAGAATTAACCACAAGCTCAGCCTGCCCCCCAGAACCAGAAGAGGGTCTGAAGCAATCCTGCACTTCTGCGGCCAGCTCCCAAAAAACCGAGTTGAAAAATGGAGCTCAGGGGCACTGCAATTCACAAACCTGCAGAGTTATAAATGATAACTCTCGTCCACAAATATATTGAGGGACGGCAACGAAGAGGCTTTGAAAGCAAGGCAGAATTGCAGGAAACAGATTTCAGGAGGTAGATTCGAATCGCCTTGAAAGCACATGAAAAGCAGCAAAACGTGGACAATGATGCCCTTCGCCAAAAAGGGCGTATGCGTTTTTTCCTGAATATATTCAGGAAAAAACGCATACGCCCTTTTTGGCCAACCAAGCAACCTGGAAAGGCAAATCAGCGCTCCAAAGAAGTCTCGCTTCCCAGCGGCCAAAAGGGCCATGCGGAAAAAAGTGTCCAAACCAGAAATGCAGGACCGGCCATGGAGAAATGGGAGCCTTGCTACGCTCATGGGCAGGATGTAAATTGCCAACAGCCTCTCTGGAGAAGTGTACGGTGTGTCCTGAAACATCTAAAAAACACAGCTTGGAGAGCATAGGGCACTTCCACTCATGGGCGTATAAATTGGGAAATCTAAAAATCAGCAAGACACAGGCACCCCAAAGTTTAGGGCTGCTCTGTTGACAAGAACCCCCACTTCATTACACCTTAAATATCCTAGGAAAGAGAAAAGTGGATAACGAAGTTGTGGTCCTCATGTACAATGGAATATCACTCAGCCATGAAATCCACGTCATAAGGGTAGTAGCAGCACGATGAGTGGATTTAGGTACGACGATTCTAAGTGAAATATGTCACACAGAAAAAGACACTTATCATAAGATATCACTTATAGAGGGAATGTAAAAACTGCTACACTTGAACTGAATTACAAAACAGAACAGAGTCACACGTTTAGAAAACACACTATGGCTGCTGAACGGGAAAGGTGAGGTGGGGTGATGCATAAAACAAGGGTTTCAAATTAGCTCAGATACCGTTCCATAAAACCAATATGTAGTAGACAAGACCTACTCCTTGCTCAGTGAACTGGCCTCAACACCCCCTATTCACCGCACAAGAATATATCTGACTCGTAAGAATCTTTAAAACTATGTATTGATATCTCTCTGTAAGTGAGTCAAGGGGGTGTAAAGCGGCCTAAACACAGCCTTGAAAAGGAGCTAAACCCCATTATAAAAATAAATTACTTTTCAAAACCCGCGAAACAAAGACAGTGAAAGAGAGAGAAATTCTTACAAAATTCGTTCAGGGGCTGTGATGCAACCTGGATTGACCATATCTAGACCCACAGCTGATTGAGACATAAGGGTGGACACTCTTGGGGCTGAGAGGTTTGGTGAGGTTGCGTGAGCCAACGCAGACCCTTTAAAGTAATACTGCATGGTACCCATCCCATGGGTCCCAAATCTCCAGGTTCAAATGCATCTTCCTTCGTCGAAAACATGCATGAGAAACCCAGAAGATGGTACACCGTGTGATCGGGAAAGGTTTCTAAAACGCACCTCATTTCTCATCTCCTTCTGCTCGGGTTCGCCATTCCAGCCGCTTTCCTAGCCATCTCCCTCCTTGGAGAATCAGCACCTTTAACCTCCTGTTCCGTACAGGTTGCAATTTGTCCTGAGGATGAACCAGAAGAGGGGGAACCAATGAGAGCCTAGCTCTAGGGGTTGGGACAGGCACAGGTCACTCTATTTTCCCATCAGGAAGAAGAATTAACCACAAGCTCAGCCTGCCCCCAGAACCAGAAGAGGGCCTGAAGCAATCCTGCACTTTTGCGGTCAGCTCCCAGAAAAGCGACTGCAAAAATGGAGCTCAGGGGCACTGCAATTCACAAACCTGCAGAGTTATAAATGATAACTCTCGTCCACAAATATATTGAGGGAAGGCAACGAAGAGGCTTTGAAAGCAAGGCAGAATTGCAGGAAACAGATTTCAGGAGGTAGATACGAATCGCCTTGAAAGCACATGAAAAGCGGCCAAACGTCTACAATGATGCCCTTGGCCAAAAAGGGCGTATGCGTTTTTTCCTGAATATATTCAGGAAAAAACGCATACGCCCTTTTTGGCCAACCAAGCAACCTGGAAAGGCAAATCAGGGCTCCAAAGAAGTCTCGCTTCCCAGCGGGCAAAAGGGCCATGCGGAAAAATGTGTCCAAACCAGAAATGCAGGACCGGCCATGGAGAAATGGGAGCCTTGCTACGCTGATGGGTTGGATGTAAATTGCCAACAGCCACTCTGGAGAAGTGTACGGTGTGTCCTGAAACATCTAAAAAACACAGCTTGGAGAGCATAGGGCACTTCCACTCATGGGCGTATAAATTGGGAAAACTAAAAATCAGCAAGACACAGGCACCCCAAAGTTTAGGGATGCTCTGTTGACAAGAACCCCCACTTCATTACACCTTAAATATCCTAGGAAAGAGAAAAGTGGATAACGAAGTTGTGGTCCTCATGTACAATCGAATATCACTCAGCCATGAAATCCACGTCATAAGGCTAGCAGCAGCACGATGAGTGGATTTAGGTACAACGATTCTAAGTGAAATAAGTCACACAGAAAAAGACACTTATCATAAGATATCACTTATAGAGGGAATGTAAAAACCGCTACACTTGAACTGAATTACAAAACAGAACAGAGTCACACGTTCAGAAAACACACTATTGCTGCTGAACGGGAAAGGTGAGGTGGGGTGATGCATAAAACAAGGGTTTCAAATTAGCTCAGATACCGTTCCATAAACCCAATATGTAGTAGACAAGACCTACTCCTAGCTCAGTGAACTGGCCTCAACACCCCCTATTCACCGCACAAGAATATATCTGACTAGTAAGAATCTTCAAACCTATGTATTGATATCTCTCTGTAAGTGAGTAAAGGCGGTGTAAAGCGGCCTAAACACAGCCGTGAAAAGCAGCTAAACCCCATTATAAAAATAAATTACTTTTCAAAACCCGTGAAACAAAGACAGTGAAAGAGAGAGAAATTCTTACCAAATTCGTTCAGGGGCTGTGATGCCACCTGGATTGACTATATCTAGACCCACAGCTGATTGAGACATAAGGGTGGACACTCTTGGGGCTGAGAGGTTTGGTGAGGTTGGGTGAGCCAACGCAGACCCTTTCAAGTAATACTGCATGGTACCCATCCCATGGGTCCCAAATCTCCAGCTTCAAGGGCATCTTCCTACGTCGAAAACATGCATGAGAAACCCAGAAGATGGTACACCGTGTGATCGGGAAAGGTTTCTAAAACGCTCCTCATTTCTCAACTCCTTGTGCTCGGGTTCGCCATTCCAGCCGCTTTACTAGCCATCTCCCTCCTTGGAGAATCAGCACCTTTAACCTCCTGTTCCGTACAGGTTACAATTTGTCCTGAGAATGAACAGGAAGAGGGGGAACCAATGAGAGACAAGCTCTAGGGGTTGGGACAGGCACAGGTCACTCTATTTTCCCATCAGGTAGAAGAATTAACCACAAGCTCAGCCTGCCCCCCAGAACCAGAAGAGGGCCTCAAGCAATCCTGCACTTTTGCGGCCAGCTCCCAGAAAAGCGACTGGAAAAATGGAGCTCAGGGGTACTGCAATTCACACACCTGCAGAGTTATAAATGATAACTCTCGTCCACAAATATATTGAGGGAAGGCAACGAAGAGCCTTTGAAAGCAAGGCAGAATTGCAGGAAAGAGATTTCAGGAGGTAGATTCGAATCGCCTTGAAAGCACATAAAAAGCGGCAAAACGTGGACAATGATGCCCTTGACCAAAAAGGGCCTATGCGTTTTTTCCTGAATATATTCAGGAAAAAATGCATACGCCCTTTTTGGCCAACCAAGCAACCTGGAAAGGCAAATCAGCGCTCCAAAAAGTCTCGCTTCCCAGCGGGCAAAAGGGCCATGCGGAAAAAAGTGTCCAAACCAGAAATGCAGGACCGGCCATGGAGAAATGGGAGCCTTGCTATGCTGATGGGCAGGATGTAAATTGCCAACAGCCACTCTGGAGAAGTGTACGGTGTGTCCTGAAACATCTAAAAAATCAGCTTAGAGAGCATAAGGCACTTCCACTCATGGGCTCATAAATTGGGAAAACTAAAAATCAGCAAGACACAGGCACCCCAAAGTTTAGGGCTGCTCTGCTGACAAGAAGCTCCACTTCGTTACAACTTAAATATCCCAGGAAAGACAAAAATGGATAAAGAAGTTGTGGTCCTTATGTACAATGGAATATCACTCAGCCATGAAATACACGTCATAAGGCTAGTAGCAGCATGATGAGTGGATTTAGCTACGACGATTCTAAGTGAAAAAAGTCACACAAAAAAAGACACTTATAATAAGATATCACTTATAGAGGGAATGGAAAAACCGCTACACTTGAACTGAATTACAAAACATAACAGAGTCACACGTTTAGAAAACTCACTATGGCTGCTTAACGGGAAAGGAGAGGTGGGGTGATGCATAAAACAAGGGTTTCAAATTAGCTCACATACCGTTCCATAAACCCAATATGTAATAGACAAGACCTACTCCTTGCTCAGTGAACTGGACTCAACACCCCCTATTCACCGCCCAAGAATATATCTGACTAGTAAGAATCTTAAAACGTATGTATTGATATCTCTCTGTAAGTGAGTCAACTGGGTGTAAAGCAGCATAAACACAGCAGTGAAAAGCAGCTAAACCCCGTTATAAAAATCATTTACTTTTAAAAACCCGTGAAACAAAGACAGTGAAAGAGACAGAAATTCTTACCAAATTCGTTCAGGGGCTGTGATGCCACCTGGATTGACCATATCTAGACCCACAGCTGATTGAGACATAAGGGTGGACACTCTTGGGGCTGAGAGGTTTGGTGAGGTTGGGGGAGCAAACGCAGACCCTTTAAAGGAATACTGCGTGGTACCCATCCCAGGGGTCCCAAATCTCCAGCTTCAAGGGCGTCTTCCTACATCGAAAATATGAATGAGAAACCCAGAAGATGGTATACCGCGTGATCGGGAAAGCTTTCTAAAACGCACTTCATTTCTCATCTCCTTGTGCTCGGGTTCGCCATTCCAGCCGCTTTACTAGCAATCTCCCTCCTTGGAGAATCAGCACCTTTAACCTCCTGTTGCGTACAGGTTGCAATTTGTCCTGAGGATGAACGGGAAGAGGGGGAACCAATGAGAGACTAGCTCTAGGTGTTGGGACAGGCAGAGGTCACTCTATTTTCCCATCAGGAAAAAGAATTAACCACAGGCTCAGCCTGCCGCCCATAACCCGAATAAGGCCTGAAGCAATCCTGCGCTTTTGCGGCGAGCTCCCAAGAAAGCGAGTTGAAAAGTGGAGCTCAGGGGCACTGCAATTCACAAACATGCACAGTTATAAATGATAACTCTCGTCCACAAATATATTGAGGGAAGGCAACGAAGAGCCTTTGAAAGCAAGGCAGAATTGCAGGACACAGATTTCAGGAGGTAGATTCGAATCGCCTTGAAAGCACATGAAAAGCGGCAAAACGTGGACAATGATGCCCTTGGCCAAAAAGGGCGTATGCGTTTTTTCCTGAATATATTCAGGAAAAAATGCATACGCCCTTTTTGGCCAACCAAGCAACCTGGAAAGGCAAATCAGCGCTCCAAAAAGTCTCGCTTCCCAGCGGGCAAAAGGGCCATGCGGAAAAAAGTGTCCAAACCAGAAATGCAGGACCGGCCATGGAGAAATGGGAGCCTTGCTACGCTGATGGGCAGGATGTAAATTGCCAACAGCCACTCTGGAGAAGTGTACGGTGTGTCCTGAAACATCTAAAAAACACAGCTTGGAGAGCATAGGGCACTTCCACTCATGGGCGTATAAATTGGGAAAACTAAAAATCAGCAAGACACAGGCACCCCAAAGTTTAGGGCTGCTCTGTTGACAAGAACCCCCACTTCATTACACTTTAAATATCCTAGGAAAGAGAAAAGTGGATAACGAAGTTGTGGTCCTCATGTACAATGGAATATCACTCAGGCATGAAATCCACGTCATAAAGCTAGTAGCAGCACGATGAGTGGATTTAGGTACGGCGATTCTAAGTGAAATAAGTCACACAGAAAAAGACACTTATCATAAGATATCACTTATAGAGGGAATGTAAAAACCGCTACACTTGAACTGAATTACAAAACAGAACAGAGTCACACGTTCAGAAAACAAACTATGGCTGCTGAACGGGAAAGGTGAGGTGGGGTGATGCATAAAACAAGGGTTTCAAATTAGTTCAGATACCGTTTCATAAACCCAATATGTAGTAGACAAGACCTACTCCTTGCTCAGTGAACTGGCCTCAACACCCCCTATTCACCGCACAAGAATATATCTGACTAGTAAGAATCTTCAAACCTATGTATTGATATCTCTCTGTAAGTGAGTCAAGGGGGTGTAAAGTGGCCTAAACACAGCCGTGAAAAGCAGCTAAACCCCATTATAAAAATCAATTACTTTTCAAAACCCGTGAAACAAAGACAGTGAAAGAGAGAGAAATTCTTACAAAATTCGTTCAGGGGCTGTGATGCCACCTGGATTGACCATATCTAGACCCACAGCTGATTGAGACATAAGGGTGGACACTCTTGGGGATGAGAGGTTTGGTGAGGTTGCATGAGACAACGCAGACCCTTTAAAGTAATACTGCATGGTACCCATCCCATGGGTCCCAAATCTCCAGGTTCAAGGGCATCTTCCTACGTTGAAAACATGCATGAGAAAACCAGAAGATGGTATACCATGAGATCGGGAAAGGTTTCTAAAACGCACCTCATTTCTCATCTCCTTGTGCTCGGGTTCGCCATTCCAGCCACTTTACTAGCCATCTCCCTCCTTGGAGAATCAGCACGTTTAATCTCCTGTTCCGTACAGGTTGGAATTTGTCCTGAGGATGAACGGGAAGAGGGGGAACCAATGAGAGACTAGCTCTAGGGATTGGGACAGGCACAGGTCACTCTATTTTCCCATCAGGAAGAAGAATTAACCACAAGCTCAGCCTGCCCCCCAGAACCAGAAGAGGGTCTGAAGCAATCCTGCACTTCTGCGGCCAGCTCCCAAAAAACCGAGTTGAAAAATGGAGCTCAGGGGCACTGCAATTCACAAACCTGCAGAGTTATAAATGATAACTCTCGTCCACAAATATATTGAGGGACGGCAACGAAGAGGCTTTGAAAGCAAGGCAGAATTGCAGGAAACAGATTTCAGGAGGTAGATTCGAATCGCCTTGAAAGCACATGAAAAGCAGCAAAACGTGGACAATGATGCCCTTCGCCAAAAAGGGCGTATGCGTTTTTTCCTGAATATATTCAGGAAAAAACGCATACGCCCTTTTTGGCCAACCAAGCAACCTGGAAAGGCAAATCAGCGCTCCAAAGAAGTCTCGCTTCCCAGCGGCCAAAAGGGCCATGCGGAAAAAAGTGTCCAAACCAGAAATGCAGGACCGGCCATGGAGAAATGGGAGCCTTGCTACGCTCATGGGCAGGATGTAAATTGCCAACAGCCTCTCTGGAGAAGTGTACGGTGTGTCCTGAAACATCTAAAAAACACAGCTTGGAGAGCATAGGGCACTTCCACTCATGGGCGTATAAATTGGGAAATCTAAAAATCAGCAAGACACAGGCACCCCAAAGTTTAGGGCTGCTCTGTTGACAAGAACCCCCACTTCATTACACCTTAAATATCCTAGGAAAGAGAAAAGTGGATAACGAAGTTGTGGTCCTCATGTACAATGGAATATCACTCAGCCATGAAATCCACGTCATAAGGGTAGTAGCAGCACGATGAGTGGATTTAGGTACGACGATTCTAAGTGAAATATGTCACACAGAAAAAGACACTTATCATAAGATATCACTTATAGAGGGAATGTAAAAACTGCTACACTTGAACTGAATTACAAAACAGAACAGAGTCACACGTTTAGAAAACACACTATGGCTGCTGAACGGGAAAGGTGAGGTGGGGTGATGCATAAAACAAGGGTTTCAAATTAGCTCAGATACCGTTCCATAAAACCAATATGTAGTAGACAAGACCTACTCCTTGCTCAGTGAACTGGCCTCAACACCCCCTATTCACCGCACAAGAATATATCTGACTCGTAAGAATCTTTAAAACTATGTATTGATATCTCTCTGTAAGTGAGTCAAGGGGGTGTAAAGCGGCCTAAACACAGCCTTGAAAAGGAGCTAAACCCCATTATAAAAATAAATTACTTTTCAAAACCCGCGAAACAAAGACAGTGAAAGAGAGAGAAATTCTTACAAAATTCGTTCAGGGGCTGTGATGCAACCTGGATTGACCATATCTAGACCCACAGCTGATTGAGACATAAGGGTGGACACTCTTGGGGCTGAGAGGTTTGGTGAGGTTGCGTGAGCCAACGCAGACCCTTTAAAGTAATACTGCATGGTACCCATCCCATGGGTCCCAAATCTCCAGGTTCAAATGCATCTTCCTTCGTCGAAAACATGCATGAGAAACCCAGAAGATGGTACACCGTGTGATCGGGAAAGGTTTCTAAAACGCACCTCATTTCTCATCTCCTTCTGCTCGGGTTCGCCATTCCAGCCGCTTTCCTAGCCATCTCCCTCCTTGGAGAATCAGCACCTTTAACCTCCTGTTCCGTACAGGTTGCAATTTGTCCTGAGGATGAACCAGAAGAGGGGGAACCAATGAGAGCCTAGGTCTAGGGGTTGGGACAGGCACAGGTCACTCTATTTTCCCATCAGGAAGAAGAATTAACCACAAGCTCAGCCTGCCCCCAGAACCAGAAGAGGGCCTGAAGCAATCCTGCACTTTTGCGGTCAGCTCCCAGAAAAGCGACTGCAAAAATGGAGCTCAGGGGCACTGCAATTCACAAACCTGCAGAGTTATAAATGATAACTCTCGTCCACAAATATATTGAGGGAAGGCAACGAAGAGGCTTTGAAAGCAAGGCAGAATTGCAGGAAACAGATTTCAGGAGGTAGATACGAATCGCCTTGAAAGCACATGAAAAGCGGCCAAACGTCTACAATGATGCCCTTGGCCAAAAAGGGCGTATGCGTTTTTTCCTGAATATATTCAGGAAAAAACGCATACGCCCTTTTTGGCCAACCAAGCAACCTGGAAAGGCAAATCAGGGCTCCAAAGAAGTCTCGCTTCCCAGCGGGCAAAAGGGCCATGCGGAAAAATGTGTCCAAACCAGAAATGCAGGACCGGCCATGGAGAAATGGGAGCCTTGCTACGCTGATGGGTTGGATGTAAATTGCCAACAGCCACTCTGGAGAAGTGTACGGTGTGTCCTGAAACATCTAAAAAACACAGCTTGGAGAGCATAGGGCACTTCCACTCATGGGCGTATAAATTGGGAAAACTAAAAATCAGCAAGACACAGGCACCCCAAAGTTTAGGGATGCTCTGTTGACAAGAACCCCCACTTCATTACACCTTAAATATCCTAGGAAAGAGAAAAGTGGATAACGAAGTTGTGGTCCTCATGTACAATCGAATATCACTCAGCCATGAAATCCACGTCATAAGGCTAGCAGCAGCACGATGAGTGGATTTAGGTACAACGATTCTAAGTGAAATAAGTCACACAGAAAAAGACACTTATCATAAGATATCACTTATAGAGGGAATGTAAAAACCGCTACACTTGAACTGAATTACAAAACAGAACAGAGTCACACGTTCAGAAAACACACTATTGCTGCTGAACGGGAAAGGTGAGGTGGGGTGATGCATAAAACAAGGGTTTCAAATTAGCTCAGATACCGTTCCATAAACCCAATATGTAGTAGACAAGACCTACTCCTAGCTCAGTGAACTGGCCTCAACACCCCCTATTCACCGCACAAGAATATATCTGACTAGTAAGAATCTTCAAACCTATGTATTGATATCTCTCTGTAAGTGAGTAAAGGCGGTGTAAAGCGGCCTAAACACAGCCGTGAAAAGCAGCTAAACCCCATTATAAAAATAAATTACTTTTCAAAACCCGTGAAACAAAGACAGTGAAAGAGAGAGAAATTCTTACCAAATTCGTTCAGGGGCTGTGATGCCACCTGGATTGACTATATCTAGACCCACAGCTGATTGAGACATAAGGGTGGACACTCTTGGGGCTGAGAGGTTTGGTGAGGTTGGGTGAGCCAACGCAGACCCTTTAAAGTAATACTGCATGGTACCCATCCCATGGGTCCCAAATCTCCAGCTTCAAGGGCATCTTCCTACGTCGAAAACATGCATGAGAAACCCAGAAGATGGTACACCGTGTGATCGGGAAAGGTTTCTAAAACGCTCCTCATTTCTCAACTCCTTGTGCTCGGGTTCGCCATTCCAGCCGCTTTACTAGCCATCTCCCTCCTTGGAGAATCAGCACCTTTAACCTCCTGTTCCGTACAGGTTACAATTTGTCCTGAGAATGAACAGGAAGAGGGGGAACCAATGAGAGACAAGCTCTAGGGGTTGGGACAGGCACAGGTCACTCTATTTTCCCATCAGGTAGAAGAATTAACCACAAGCTCAGCCTGCCCCCCAGAACCAGAAGAGGGCCTCAAGCAATCCTGCACTTTTGCGGCCAGCTCCCAGAAAAGCGACTGGAAAAATGGAGCTCAGGGGTACTGCAATTCACACACCTGCAGAGTTATAAATGATAACTCTCGTCCACAAATATATTGAGGGAAGGCAACGAAGAGCCTTTGAAAGCAAGGCAGAATTGCAGGAAAGAGATTTCAGGAGGTAGATTCGAATCGCCTTGAAAGCACATAAAAAGCGGCAAAACGTGGACAATGATGCCCTTGACCAAAAAGGGCCTATGCGTTTTTTCCTGAATATATTCAGGAAAAAATGCATACGCCCTTTTTGGCCAACCAAGCAACCTGGAAAGGCAAATCAGCGCTCCAAAAAGTCTCGCTTCCCAGCGGGCAAAAGGGCCATGCGGAAAAAAGTGTCCAAACCAGAAATGCAGGACCGGCCATGGAGAAATGGGAGCCTTGCTACGCTGATGGGCAGGATGTAAATTGCCAACAGCCACTCTGGAGAAGTGTACGGTGTGTCCTGAAACATCTAAAAAATCAGCTTAGAGAGCATAAGGCACTTCCACTCATGGGCTCATAAATTGGGAAAACTAAAAATCAGCAAGACACAGGCACCCCAAAGTTTAGGGCTGCTCTGCTGACAAGAAGCTCCACTTCGTTACAACTTAAATATCCCAGGAAAGACAAAAATGGATAAAGAAGTTGTGGTCCTTATGTACAATGGAATATCACTCAGCCATGAAATACACGTCATAAGGCTAGTAGCAGCATGATGAGTGGATTTAGCTACGACGATTCTAAGTGAAAAAAGTCACACAAAAAAAGACACTTATAATAAGATATCACTTATAGAGGGAATGGAAAAACCGCTACACTTGAACTGAATTACAAAACATAACAGAGTCACACGTTTAGAAAACTCACTATGGCTGCTTAACGGGAAAGGAGAGGTGGGGTGATGCATAAAACAAGGGTTTCAAATTAGCTCACATACCGTTCCATAAACCCAATATGTAATAGACAAGACCTACTCCTTGCTCAGTGAACTGGACTCAACACCCCCTATTCACCGCCCAAGAATATATCTGACTAGTAAGAATCTTAAAACGTATGTATTGATATCTCTCTGTAAGTGAGTCAACTGGGTGTAAAGCAGCATAAACACAGCAGTGAAAAGCAGCTAAACCCCGTTATAAAAATCATTTACTTTTAAAAACCCGTGAAACAAAGACAGTGAAAGAGACAGAAATTCTTACCAAATTCGTTCAGGGGCTGTGATGCCACCTGGATTGACCATATCTAGACCCACAGCTGATTGAGACATAAGGGTGGACACTCTTGGGGCTGAGAGGTTTGGTGAGGTTGGGGGAGCAAACGCAGACCCTTTAAAGGAATACTGCGTGGTACCCATCCCAGGGGTCCCAAATCTCCAGCTTCAAGGGCGTCTTCCTACATCGAAAATATGAATGAGAAACCCAGAAGATGGTATACCGCGTGATCGGGAAAGCTTTCTAAAACGCACTTCATTTCTCATCTCCTTGTGCTCGGGTTCGCCATTCCAGCCGCTTTACTAGCAATCTCCCTCCTTGGAGAATCAGCACCTTTAACCTCCTGTTGCGTACAGGTTGCAATTTGTCCTGAGGATGAACGGGAAGAGGGGGAACCAATGAGAGACTAGCTCTAGGTGTTGGGACAGGCAGAGGTCACTCTATTTTCCCATCAGGAAAAAGAATTAACCACAGGCTCAGCCTGCCGCCCATAACCCGAATAAGGCCTGAAGCAATCCTGCGCTTTTGCGGCGAGCTCCCAAGAAAGCGAGTTGAAAAGTGGAGCTCAGGGGCACTGCAATTCACAAACATGCACAGTTATAAATGATAACTCTCGTCCACAAATATATTGAGGGAAGGCAACGAAGAGCCTTTGAAAGCAGGGCAGAATTGCAGGAAACAGATTTCAGGAGGTAGATTCGAATCGCCTTGAAAGCACATGAAAAGCGGCAAAACGTGGACAATGATGCCCTTGGCCAAAAAGGGCGTATGCGTTTTTTCCTGAATATATTCAGGAAAAAATGCATACGCCCTTTTTGGCCAACCAAGCAACCTGGAAAGGAAAATCAGCGCTCCAAAAAGTCTCGCTTCCCAGCGGGCAAAAGGGCCATGCGGAAAAAAGTGTCCAAACCAGAAATGCAGGACCGGCCATGGAGAAATGGGAGCCTTGCTACGCTGATGGGCAGGATGTAAATTGCCAACAGCCACTCTGGAGAAGTGTACGGTGTGTCCTGAAACATCTAAAAAACACAGCTTGGAGAGCATAGGGGACTTCCACTCATGGGCGTATAAATTGGGAAATCTAAAAATCAGCAAGACACAGGCACCCCAAAGTTTAGGGCTGCTCTGTTGACAAGAACCCCCACTTCATTACACCTTAAATATCCTAGGAAAGAGAAAAGTGGATAACGAAGTTGTGGTCCTCATGTACAATGGAATATCACTCAGCCATGAAATCCACGTCATAAGGCTAGTAACAGCACGATGAGTGGATTTAGGTACGACGATTCTAAGTGAAATATGTCACACAGAAAAAGACACTTATCATAAGATATCACTTATAGAGGGAATGTAAAAACTGCTACACTTGAACTGAATTTCAAAACAGAACAGAGTCACACGCTTAGAAAACACACTATGGCTGCTGAACGGGAAAGGTGAGGTTGGGTGATGCATAAAACAAGGGTTTCAAATTAGCTCAGATACCGTTCCATAAAACCAATATGTAGTAGACAAGACCTACTCCTTGCTCAGTGAACTGGCCTCAACACCCCCTATTCACCGCACAAGAATATATCTGACTCGTAAGAATCTTTAAAACTATATATTGATATCTCTCTGTAAGTGAGTCAAGGGGGTGTAAAGCGGCCTAAACACAGCCGTGAAAAGCAGGTAACCCCAATATAAAAATAAATTACTTTTCAAAACCCGTGAAACAAAGACAGTGAAAGAGAGAGAAATTCTTACAAAATTCGTTCAGGGGCTGTGATGCAACCTGGATTGACCATATCTAGACCCACAGCAGATTGAGACATAAGGGTGGACACTCTTGGGGCTGAGAGGTTTGGTGAGGTTGCGTGAGCCTACGCAGACCCTTTAAAGTAATACTGCATGGTACCCATCCCATGGGTCCCAAATCTCCAGGTTCAAATGCATCTTCCTACGTCGAAAACATGCATGAGAAACCCAGAAGATGGTACACCGTGTGATCGGGAAAGGTTTCTAAAACGCACCTCATTTCTCATCTCCTTGTGCTCGGGTTCGCCATTCCAGCCGCTTGACTAGCCATCTCCCTCCTTGGAGAATCAGCACCTTTAACCTCCTGTTCCGTACAGGTTGCAATTTGTCCTGAGGATGAACCAGAAGAGGGGGAACCAATGAGAGCCTAGCTCTAGGGGTTGGGACAGGCACAGGTCACTCTATTTTCCCATCAGGAAGAAGAATTAACCACAAGCTCAGCCTGCCCCCCAGAACCAGAAGAGGGCCTGAAGCAATCCTGCACTTTTGCGGCCAGCTCCCAGAAAAGCGACTGCAAAAATGGAGCTCAGGGGCACTGCAATTCACAAACCTGCAGAGTTATAAATGATAACTCTCGTCCACAAATATATTGAGGGAAGGCAACGAAGAGGCTTTGAAAGCAAGGCAGAATTGCAGGAAACAGATTTCAGGAGGTAGATACGAATCGCCTTGAAAGCACATGAAAAGCGGCAAAACGTCTACAATGATGCCCTTGGCCAAAAAGGGCGTATGCGTTTTTTCCTGAATATATTCAGGAAAAAACGCATACGCCCTTTTTGGCCAACCAAGCAACCTGGAAAGGCAAATCAGGGCTCCAAAGAAGTCTCGCTTCCCAGCGGGCAAAAGGGCCATGCGGAAAAATGTGTCCAAACCAGAAATGCAGGACCGGCCATGGAGAAATGGGAGCCTTGCTACGCTGATGGGTTGGATGTAAATTGCCAACAGACACTCTGGAGAAGTGTACGGTGTGTCCTGAAACATCTAAAAAACACAGCTTGGAGAGCATAGGGCACTTCCACTCATGGCCGTATAAATTGGGAAAACTAAAAATCAGCAAGACACAGGCACCCCAAAGGTTAGGGCTGCTCTGTTGACAAGAACCCCCACTTCATTACACCTTAAATATCCTAGGAAAAAGAAAAGTGGATAAAGAAGTTGTGGTCCTCATGTACAATGGAATATCACTCAGCCATGAAATCCACGTCATAAGTCTAGTAGCAGCACGATGAGTGGATTTAGGTAGGACGATTCTAAGTGAAATATGTCACACAGAAAAAGACACTTATCATAAGATATCACTTATAGAGGGAATGTAAAAACCGCTACACTTGAACTGAATTACAAAACAGAACAGAGTCACACGTTCAGAAAACACACTATGGCTGCTGAACGGGCAAGGTGAGGTGGGGTGATGCATAAAACAAGGGTTTCAAATTAGCTCAGATACCGTTCCATAAACCCAATATGTAGTAGACAAGACCTACTCCTTGCTCAGTGAACTGGCCTCAACACCCCCTATTCACCGCACAAGAATATATCTGACTAGTAAGAATCTTCAAACCTATGTATTGATATCTCTCTGTAAGTGAGTCAAGGGGGTGTAAAGCGGCCTAAACACAGCCGTGAAAAGCAGCTAAACCCCATTATAAAAATAAATTACTTTTCAAAACCCGTGAAACAAAGACAGTGAAAGAGAGAGAAATTCTTACAAAATTCGTTCAGGGGCTGTGATGCAACCTGGATTGACCATATCTAGACCCACAGCTGATTGAGACATAAGGGTGGACACTCTTGGGGCTGAGAGGTTTGGTGAGGTTGCGTGAGCCAACGCAGACCCTTTAAAGTAATACTGCATGGTACCCATCCCATGGGTCCCAAATCTCCAGGTTCAAGGGCATCTTCCTACGTCGAAAACATGCATGAGAAACCCAGAAGATGGTACACCGTGTGATCGGGAAAGGTTTCTAAAACGCACCTCATTTCTCATCTCCTTGTGCTCGGGTTCGCCATTCCAGCCGCTTTACTAGCTATCTCCCTCCTTGGAGAATCAGCACCTTTAATCTCCTGTTCCGTACAGGTTGCAATTTGTCCTGAGGATGAACGGCAAGAGGGGGAACCAATGAGAGACTAGCTCTAGGGGTTGGGACAGGCACAGGTCACTCTATTTTCCCATCAGGAAGAAGAATTAACCACAAGCTCAGCCTGCCCCCCAGAACCAGAAGAGGGCCTGAAGCAATCCTGCACTTTTGCGGCCAGCTCCCAAAAAAGCGACTGGAAAAATGGAGCTCAGGGGCACTGCAATTCACAAACCTGCAGAGTTATAGATGATAACTCTTGTCCACAAATATATTGAGGGAAGGCAACGAAGAGGCTTTGAAAGCAAGGCAGAATTGCAGGAAACAGATTTCAGGAGGTAGATTCGAATCGCCTTGAAAGCCCATGAAAAGCGGCAAAACGTGGACAATGATGCCCTTGGCCAAAAAGGGCGTATGCGTTTTTTCCTGAATATATTCAGGAAAAAACGCATACGCCCTTTTTGGCCAACCAAGCAACCTGGAAAGGCAAATCAGCGCTCCAAAGAAGTCTCGCTTCCCAGCGGGCAAAAGGGCCATGCGGAAAAAAGTGTCCAAACCAGAAATGCAGGACCGGCCATGGAGAAATGGGAGCCTTGCTACGCTGATGGGCAGGATGTAAACTGCCAACAGCCACTGTGGAGAAGTGTACGGTGTGTCCTGAAACATCAAAAAAACACAGCTTGGAGAGCATAGGGCACTTCCACTCATGGGCGTATAAATTGGGAAATCTAAAAATCAGCAAGACACAGGCACCCCAAAGTTTAGGGCTGCTCTGTTGACAAGAACCCCCACTTCATTACACCTTAAATATCCTAGGAAAGAGAAAAGTGGATAACGAAGTTGTGGTCCTCATGTACAATGGAATATCACTCAGCCATGAAATCCACGTCATAAGGCTAGCAGCAGCATGATGAGTGGATATAGGTACAACGATTCTAAGTGAAATAAGTCACACAGAAAAAGACACTTATCATAAGATATCACTTATAGAGGGAATGTAAAAACCGCTACACTTGAACTGAATTACAAAACAGAACAGAGTCACACGTTCAGAAAACACACTATTGCTGCTGAACGGGAAAGGTGAGGTGGGGTGATGCATAAAACAAGGGTTTGAAATTAGCTCAGATACCGTTCCATAAACCCAATATGTAGTAGACAAGACCTACTCCTAGCTCAGTGAACTGGCCTCAACACCCCCTATTCACCGCACAAGAATATATCTGACTAGTAAGAATCTTCAAGCCTATGTATTGATATCTCTCTGTAAGTGAGTCAAGGGGGTGTAAAGCGGCCTAAACACAGCCGTGAAAAGCAGCTAAACCCCATTATAAAAATAAATTACTTTTCAAAACCCGTGAAACAAAGACAGTGAAAGAGAGAGAAATTCTTACAAAATTCGTTCAGGGGCTGTGATGCAACCTGGATTGACCATATCTAGACCCACAGCTGATTGAGACATAAGGGTGGACACTCTTGGGGCTGAGAGGTTTGGTGAGGTTGCGTGAGCCAACGCAGACCCTTTAAAGTAATACTGCATGGTACCCATCCCATGGGTCCCAAATCTCCAGGTTCAAGGGCATCTTCCTACGTCGAAAACATGCATGAGAAACCCAGAAGATGGTACACCGTGTGATCGGGAAAGGTTTCTAAAACGCACCTCATTTCTCATCTCCTTGTGCTCGCGTGCGCCATTCCAGCCACTTTACTAGCCATCTCCCTCCTTGGAGAATCAGCACGTTTAACCTCCTGTTCCGTACAGGTTGCAATTTGTCCTGAGAATGAACGGGAAGAGGGGGAACCAATGAGAGACTAGCTCTAGGGGTTGGGACAGGCACAGGTCAGTCTATTTTCCCATCAGGAAGAAGAATTAACCACAAGCTCAGCCTGCCCCCCAGAACCATAAGAGGGCCTGAAGCAATCCTGCACTTTTGCGGCAGCTCCCAAAAAAGCGACTGCAAAAATGGAGCTCAGGGGCACTGCAATTCACAAACCTGCAGAGTTATAAATGATAACTCTCGTCCACAAATATATTGAGGGAAGGCAACGAAAAGGCTTTGAAAGCAAGGCAGAATTGCAGGAAACAGATTTCAGGAGGTAGATTCGAATCGCCTTGAAAGCACATGAAAAGCGGCAAAACGTGGACAATGATGCCCTTGGCCAAAAAGTGCGTATGCGTTTTTTCCTGAATATATTCAGGAAAAAACGCATATGCCCTTTTTGGCCAACCAAGCAACCTGGAAAGGCAAATCAGCGCTCCAAAGAAGTCTCGCTTCCCAGCGGGCAAAAGGGCCATGCGGAAAAAAGTGTCCAAACCAGAAATGCAGGACCGGCCATGGAGAAATGGGAGCCTTGCTACGCTGATGGGCAGGATGTAAATTGCCAACAGCCACTCTGGAAAAGTGTACGGTGTGTCCTGAAACATCTAACAAACGCAGCTTGCAGAGCATAGGACACTTCCACTCATGGGCATATAAATTGGGAAATCTAAAAATCAGCAAGACACAGGCACCCCAAAGTTTAGGGCTGCTCTGTTGACAAGAACCCACAATTCATTACACCTTAAATATCCTAGGAAAGAGAAAAGTGGATAACGAAGTTGTGTCCTCATGTACAATGGAATATCACTCAGCCATGAAATCCACGTCATAAGGCTAGTAGCAGCACGATGAGTGGATTTAGGTACGACGATTCTAAGTGAAATAAGTCACACAGAAAAAGACACTTATCATAAGATATCACTTATAGAGGGAATGAAAAAACCGCTACACTTGAACTGAATTACAAAACAGAACAGAGTCACACGTTTAGAAAACACACTATGGCTGCTGAACGGGAAAGGTGAGGTGGGGTGATGCATAAAACAAGGGTTTCAAATTAGCTCAGATACCGTTCCATAAACCCAATATGTAGTAGACAAGACCTACTCCTTGCTCAGTGAACTGGCCTCAACACCCCCTATTCACCGCACAAGAATATATCTGACTAGTAAGAATCTTCAAACCTATGTATTGATATCTCTCTGTAAGTGAGTCAAGGGGGTGTAAAGCGGCCTAAACACAGCCGTGAAAAGCAGCTAAACCCCATTATAAAAATAAATTACTTTTCAAAACCCGTGAAACAAAGACAGTGAAAGAGAGAGAAATTCTTACAAAATTCGTTCAGGGGCTGTGATGCCACCTGGATTGACCATATCTAGACCCACAGCTGATTGAGACATAAGGGTGGACACTCTTGGGGCTGAGAGGTTTGGTGAGGTTGGGTGAGCCAACGCAGACCCTTTAAAGTAATACTGCATGGTACCCATCCCATGGGTCCCAAATCTCCAGGTTCAAGGGCATCTTCCTACGTCGAAAACATGCATGAGAAACCCAGAAGATGGTACACCGTGTGATCGGGAAAGGTTTCTAAAACGCTCCTCATTTCTCATCTCCTTGTGCTCGGGTTCGCCATTCCAGCCGCTTTCCTAGCCATCCCCCTCCTTGGAGAATCAGCACCTTTAACCTCCTGTTCCGTACAGGTTGCAATTTCTCCTGAGGATGAACGGTAAGAGGGGGAACCAATGAGAGCGTAGCTCTAGGGGTTGGGACAGGCACAGGTCACTCTATTTTCCCATCAGGAAGAAGAATTAACCACAAGCTCAGCCTGCCCCCCAGAACCAGAAGAGGGCCTGAAGCAATCCTGCACTTTTGCGGCCAGCTCCCAGAAAAGCGACTGAAAAAATGGAGCTCAGGGGCACTGCAATTCACAAACCTGCAGAGTTATAAATGATAACTCTCGTCCATAAATATATTGAGGGAAGGCAACGAAGAGGCTTTGAAAGCAATGCAGAATTGCAGGAAACAGATTTCAGGAGGTAGATTCGAATCGCCTTGAAAGCACATGAAAAGCGGCAAAACGTGGACAATGATGCCCTTGGCCAAAAAGGGCGTATGCGTTTTTTCCTGAATATATTCAGGAAAAAACGCATACGCCCTTTTTGGCCAACCAAGCAACCTGGAAAGGCAAATCAGCGCTCCAAAGAAGTCTCGCTTCCCAGCGGGCAAAAGGGCCATGCGGAAAAAAGTGTCCAAACCAGAAATGCAGGACCGGCCATGGAGGAATGGGAGCCTTGCTACGCTGATGGGCAGGATGTAAACTGCCAACAGCCACTGTGGAGAAGTGTACGGTGTGTCCTGAAACATCAAAAAAACACAGCTTGGAGAGCATAGGGCACTTCCACTCATGGGCGTATAAATTGGGAAATCTAAAAATCAGCAAGACACAGGCACCCCAAAGTTTAGGGCTGCTCTGTTGACAAGAACCCCCACTTCATTACACCTTAAATATCCTAGGAAAGAGAAAAGTGGATAACGAAGTTGTGGTCCTCATGTACAATGGAATATCACTCAGCCATGAAATCCACGTCATAAGGCTAGCAGCAGCACGATGAGTGGATATAGGTACAACGATTCTAAGTGAAATAAGTCACACAGAAAAAGACACTTATCATAAGATATCACTTATAGAGGGAATGTAAAAACCGCTACACTTGAACTGAATTACAAAACAGAACAGAGTCACACGTTCAGAAAACACACTATGGCTGCTGAACGGGAAAGGTGAGGTGGGGTGATGCATAAAACAAGGGTTTCAAATTAGCTCAGATACCGTTCCATAAAACCAATATGTAGTAGACAAGACCTACTCCTTGCTCAGTGAACTGGCCTCAACACCCCCTATTCACCGCACAAGAATATATCTGACTAGTAAGAATCTTCAAACCTATGTATTGATATCTCTCTGTAAGTGAGTCAAGGGGGTGTAAAGCGGCCTAAACACAGCCGTGAAAAGCAGCTAAACCCCATTATAAAAATAAATTACTTTTCAAAACCCGTGAAACAAAGACAGTGAAAGAGAGAGAAATTCTTACAAAATTCGTTCAGGGGCTGTGATCCAACCTGGATTGACCATATCTAGACCCACAGCTGATTGAGACATAAGGGTGGACACTCTCGGGGCTGAGAGGTTTGGTGAGGTTGCGTGAGCCAACGCAGACCCTTTAAAGTAATACTGCATGGTACCCATCCCATGGGTCCCAAATCTCCAGGTTCAAGGGCATCTTCCTACGTCGAAAACATGCATGAGAAACCCAGAAGATGGTACACCGTGTGATCGGGAAAGGTTTCTAAAACGCACCTCATTTCTCATCTCCTTGTGCTCGGGTTCGCCATTCCAGCCGCTTTACTAGCTATCTCCCTCCTTGGAGAATCAGCACCTTTAATCTCCTGTTCCGTACAGGTTGCAATTTGTCCTGAGGATGAACGGCAAGAGGGGGAACCAATGAGAGACTAGCTCTAGGGGTTGGGACAGGCACAGGTCACTCTATTTTCCCATCAGGAAGAAGAATTAACCACAAGCTCAGCCTGCCCCCCAGAACCAGAAGAGGGCCTGAAGCAATCCTGCACTTTTGCGGCCAGCTCCCAAAAAAGCGACTGGAAAAATGGAGCTCAGGGGCACTGCAATTCACAAACCTGCAGAGTTATAGATGATAACTCTCGTCCACAAATATATTGAGGGAAGGCAACGAAGAGGCTTTGAAAGCAAGGCAGAATTGCAGGAAACAGATTTCAGGAGGTAGATTCGAATCGCCTTGAAAGCCCATGAAAAGCGGCAAAACGTGGACAATGATGCCCTTGGCCAAAAAGGGCGTATGCGTTTTTTCCTGAATATATTCAGGAAAACACGCATACGCCCTTTTTGGCCAACCAAGCAACCTGGAAAGGCAAATCAGCGCTCCAAAGAAGTCTCGCTTCCCAGCGGGCAAAAGGGCCATGCGGAAAAAAGTGTCCAAACCAGAAATGCAGGACCGGCCATGGAGAAATGGGAGCCTTGCTACGCTGATGGGCAGGATGTAAACTGCCAACAGCCACTGTGGAGAAGTGTACGGTGTGTCCTGAAACATCAAAAAAACACAGCTTGGAGAGCATAGGGCACTTCCACTCATGGGCGTATAAATTGGGAAATCTAAAAATCAGCAAGACACAGGCACCCCAAAGTTTAGGGCTGCTCTGTTGACAAGAACCCACACTTCATTACACCTTAAATATCCTAGGAAAGAGAAAAGTGGATAACGAAGTTGTGGTCCTCATGTACAATGGAATATCACTCAGCCATGAAATCCACGTCATAAGGCTAGCAGCAGCACGATGAGTGGATATAGGTACAACGATTCTAAGTGAAATAAGTCACACAGAAAAAGACACTTATCATAAGATATCACTTATAGAGGGAATGTAAAAACCGCTACACTTGAACTGAATTACAAAACAGAACAGAGTCACACGTTCAGAAAACACACTATTGCTGCTGAACGGGAAAGGTGAGGTGGGGTGATGCATAAAACAAGGGTTTGAAATTAGCTCAGATACCGTTCCATAAACCCAATATGTAGTAGACAAGACCTACTCCTAGCTCAGTGAACTGGCCTCAACACCCCCTATTCACCGCACAAGAATATATCTGACTAGTAAGAATCTTCAAGCCTATGTATTGATATCTCTCTGTAAGTGAGTCAAGGGGGTGTAAAGCGGCCTAAACACAGCCGTGAAAAGCAGCTAAACCCCATTATAAAAATAAATTACTTTTCAAAACCCGTGAAACAAAGACAGTGAAAGAGAGAGAAATTCTTACAAAACTCGTTCAGGGGCTGTGATGCAACCTGGATTGACCATATCTAGACCCACAGCTGATTGAGACATAAGGGTGGACACTCTTGGGGCTGAGAGGTTTGGTGAGGTTGCGTGAGCCAACGCAGACCCTTTAAAGTAATACTGCATGGTACCCATCCCATGGGTCCCAAATCTCCAGGTTCAAGGGCATCTTCCTACGTCGAAAACATGCATGAGAAACCCAGAAGATGGTACACCGTGTGATCGGGAAAGGTTTCTAAAACACACCTCATTTCTCATCTCCTTGTGCTCGCGTGCGCCATTCCAGCCACTTTACTAGCCATCTCCCTCCTTGGAGAATCAGCACGTTTAACCTCCTGTTCCGTACAGGTTGCAATTTGTCCTGAGAATGAACGGGAAGAGGGGGAACCAATGAGAGACTAGCTCTAGGGGTTGGGACAGGCACAGGTCAGTCTATTTTCCCATCAGGAAGAAGAATTAACCACAAGCTCAGCCTGCCCCCCAGAACCATAAGAGGGCCTGAAGCAATCCTGCACTTTTGCGGCAGCTCCCAGAAAAGCGACTGCAAAAATGGAGCTCAGGGGCACTGCAATTCACAAACCTGCAGAGTTATAAATGATAACTCTCGTCCACAAATATATTGAGGGAAGGCAACGAAAAGGCTTTGAAAGCAAGGCAGAATTGCAGGAAACAGATTTCAGGAGGTAGATTCGAATCGCCTTGAAAGCACATGAAAAGCGGCAAAACGTGGACAATGATGCCCTTGGCCAAAAAGGGCGTATGCGTTTTTTCCTGAATATATTCAGGAAAACACGCATATGCCCTTTTTGGCCAACCAAGCAACCTGGAAAGGCAAATCAGCGCTCCAAAGAAGTCTCGCTTCCCAGCGGGCAAAAGGGCCATGCGGAAAAAAGTGTCCAAACCAGAAATGCAGGACCGGCCATGGAGAAATGGGAGCCTTGCTACGCTGATGGGCAGGATGTAAATTGCCAACAGCCACTCTGGAAAAGTGTACGGTGTGTCCTGAAACATCTAACAAACGCAGCTTGCAGAGCATAGGACACTTCCACTCATGGGCATATAAATTGGGAAATCTAAAAATCAGCAAGACACAGGCACCCCAAAGTTTAGGGCTGCTCTGTTGACAAGAACCCACACTTCATTACACCTTAAATATCCTAGGAAAGAGAAAAGTGGATAACGAAGTTGTGTCCTCATGTACAATGGAATATCACTCAGCCATGAAATCCACGTCATAAGGCTAGTAGCAGCACGATGAGTGGATTTAGGTACGACGATTCTAAGTGAAATAAGTCACACAGAAAAAGACACTTATCATAAGATATCACTTATAGAGGGAATGTAAAAACCGCTACACTTGAACTGAATTACAAAACAGAACAGAGTCACACGTTTAGAAAACACACTATGGCTGCTGAACGGGAAAGGTGAGGTGGGGTGATGCATAAAACAAGGGTTTCAAATTAGCTCAGATACCGTTCCATAAACCCAATATGTAGTAGACAAGACCTACTCCTTGCTCAGTGAACTGGCCTCAACACCCCCTATTCACCGCACAAGAATATATCTGACTAGTAAGAATCTTCAAACCTATGTATTGATATCTCTCTGTAAGTGAGTCAAGGGGGTGTAAAGCGGCCTAAACACAGCCGTGAAAAGCAGCTAAACCCCATTATAAAAATAAATTACTTTTCAAAACCCGTGAAACAAAGACAGTGAAAGAGAGAGAAATTCTTACAAAATTCGTTCAGGGGCTGTGATGCCACCTGGATTGACCATATCTAGACCCACAGCTGATTGAGACATAAGGGTGGACACTCTTGGGGCTGAGAGGTTTGGTGAGGTTGGGTGAGTCAACGCAGACCCTTTAAAGTAAAACTGCATGGTACCCATCCCATGGGTCCCAAATCTCCAGGTTCAAGGGCATCTTCCTACGTCGAAAACATGCATGAGAAACCCAGAAGATGGTACACCGTGTGATCGGGAAAGGTTTCTAAAACGCTCCTCATTTCTCATCTCCTTGTGCTCGGGTTCGCCATTCCAGCCGCTTTACTAGCCATCTCCCTCCTTGGAGAATCAGCACCTTTAACCTCCTGTTCCGTACAGGTTGCAATTTCTCCTGAGGATGAACGGTAAGAGGGGGAACCAATGAGAGCGTAGCTCTAGGGGTTGGGACAGGCACAGGTCACTCTATTTTCCCATCAGGAAGAAGAATTAACCACAAGCTCAGCCTGCCCCCCAGAACCAGAAGAGGGCCTGAAGCAATCCTGCACTTTTGCGGCCAGCTCCCAAAAAAGCGACTGGAAAAATGGAGCTCAGGGGCACTGCAATTCACAAACCTGCAGAGTTATAGATGATAACTCTTGTCCACAAATATATTGAGGGAAGGCAACGAAGAGGCTTTGAAAGCAAGGCAGAATTGCAGGAAACAGATTTCAGGAGGTAGATTCGAATCGCCTTGAAAGCCCATGAAAAGCGGCAAAACGTGGACAATGATGCCCTTGGCCAAAAAGGGCGTATGCGTTTTTTCCTGAATATATTCAGGAAAACACGCATACGCCCTTTTTGGCCAACCAAGCAACCTGGAAAGGCAAATCAGCGCTCCAAAGAAGTCTCGCTTCCCAGCGGGCAAAAGGGCCATGCGGAAAAAAGTGTCCAAACCAGAAATGCAGGACCGGCCATGGAGAAATGGGAGCCTTGCTACGCTGATGGGCAGGATGTAAACTGCCAACAGCCACTGTGGAGAAGTGTACGGTGTGTCCTGAAACATCAAAAAAACACAGCTTGGAGAGCAAAGGGCACTTCCACTCATGGGCGTATAAATTGGGAAATCTAAAAATCAGCAAGACACAGGCACCCCAAAGTTTAGGGCTGCTCTGTTGACAAGAACCCACACTTCATTACACCTTAAATATCCTAGGAAAGAGAAAAGTGGATAACGAAGTTGTGGTCCTCATGTACAATGGAATATCACTCAGCCATGAAATCCACGTCATAAGGCTAGCAGCAGCACGATGAGTGGATATAGGTACAACGATTCTAAGTGAAATAAGTCACACAGAAAAAGACACTTATCATAAGATATCACTTATAGAGGGAATGTAAAAACCGCTACACTTGAACTGAATTACAAAACAGAACAGAGTCACACGTTCAGAAAACACACTATTGCTGCTGAACGGGAAAGGTGAGGTGGGGTGATGCATAAAACAAGGGTTTGAAATTAGCTCAGATACCGTTCCATAAACCCAATATGTAGTAGACAAGACCTACTCCTAGCTCAGTGAACTGGCCTCAACACCCCCTATTCACCGCACAAGAATATATCTGACTAGTAAGAATCTTCAAGCCTATGTATTGATATCTCTCTGTAAGTGAGTCAAGGGGGTGTAAAGCGGCCTAAACACAGCCGTGAAAAGCAGCTAAACCCCATTATAAAAATAAATTACTTTTCAAAACCCGTGAAACAAAGACAGTGAAAGAGAGAGAAATTCTTACAAAATTCGTTCAGGGGCTGTGATGCAACCTGGATTGACCATATCTAGACCCACAGCTGATTGAGACATAAGGGTGGACACTCTTGGGGCTGAGAGGTTTGGTGAGGTTGCGTGAGCCAACGCAGACCCTTTAAAGTAATACTGCATGGTACCCATCCCATGGGTCCCAAATCTCCAGGTTCAAGGGCATCTTCCTACGTCGAAAACATGCATGAGAAACCCAGAAGATGGTACACCGTGTGATCGGGAAAGGTTTCTAAAACGCACCTCATTTCTCATCTCCTTGTGCTCGGGTTCGCCATTCCAGCCGATTTACTAGCTATCTCCCTCCTTGGAGAATCAGCACCTTTAATCTCCTGTTCCGTACAGGTTGCAATTTGTCCTGAGGATGAACGGCAAGAGGGGGAACCAATGAGAGACTAGCTCTAGGGGTTGGGACAGGCACAGGTCACTCTATTTTCCCATCAGGAAGAAGAATTAACCACAAGCTCAGCCTGCCCCCCAGAACCAGAAGAGGGCCTGAAGCAATCCTGCACTTTTGCGGCCAGCTCCCAAAAAAGCGACTGGAAAAATGGAGCTCAGGGGCACTGCAATTCACAAACCTGCAGAGTTATAGATGATAACTCTTGTCCACAAATATATTGAGGGAAGGCAACGAAGAGGCTTTGAAAGCAAGGCAGAATTGCAGGAAACAGATTTCAGGAGGTAGATTCGAATCGCCTTGAAAGCCCATGAAAAGCGGCAAAACGTGGACAATGATGCCCTTGGCCAAAAAGGGCGTATGCGTTTTTTCCTGAATATATTCAGGAAAACACGCATACGCCCTTTTTGGCCAACCAAGCAACCTGGAAAGGCAAATCAGCGCTCCAAAGAAGTCTCGCTTCCCAGCGGGCAAAAGGGCCATGCGGAAAAAAGTGTCCAAACCAGAAATGCAGGACCGGCCATGGAGAAATGGGAGCCTTGCTACGCTGATGGGCAGGATGTAAACTGCCAACAGCCACTGTGGAGAAGTGTACGGTGTGTCCTGAAACATCAAAAAAACACAGCTTGGAGAGCATAGGGCACTTCCACTCATGGGCGTATAAATTGGGAAATCTAAAAATCAGCAAGACACAGGCACCCCAAAGTTTAGGGCTGCTCTGTTGACAAGAACCCACACTTCATTACACCTTAAATATCCTAGGAAAGAGAAAAGTGGATAACGAAGTTGTGGTCCTCATGTACAATGGAATATCACTCAGCCATGAAATCCACGTCATAAGGCTAGCAGCAGCACGATGAGTGGATATAGGTACAACGATTCTAAGTGAAATAAGTCACACAGAAAAAGACACTTATCATAAGATATCACTTATAGAGGGAATGTAAAAACCGCTACACTTGAACTGAATTACAAAACAGAACAGAGTCACACGTTCAGAAAACACACTATTGCTGCTGAACGGGAAAGGTGAGGTGGGGT
Source organism: Balaenoptera acutorostrata (assembly GCF_949987535.1). Classification (NCBI taxonomy): domain Eukaryota; kingdom Metazoa; phylum Chordata; class Mammalia; order Artiodactyla; family Balaenopteridae; genus Balaenoptera; species Balaenoptera acutorostrata. The sequence goes on along the minus strand of NW_026646372.1, from coordinate 180,396 downwards.
GATGCATAAAACAAGGGTTTGAAATTAGCTCAGATACCGTTCCATAAACCCAATATGTAGTAGACAAGACCTACTCCTAGCTCAGTGAACTGGCCTCAACACCCCCTATTCACCGCACAAGAATATATCTGACTAGTAAGAATCTTCAAGCCTATGTATTGATATCTCTCTGTAAGTGAGTCAAGGGGGTGTAAAGCGGCCTAAACACAGCCGTGAAAAGCAGCTAAACCCCATTATAAAAATAAATTACTTTTCAAAACCCGTGAAACAAAGACAGTGAAAGAGAGAGAAATTCTTACAAAATTCGTTCAGGGGCTGTGATGCAACCTGGATTGACCATATCTAGACCCACAGCTGATTGAGACATAAGGGTGGACACTCTTGGGGCTGAGAGGTTTGGTGAGGTTGCGTGAGCCAACGCAGACCCTTTAAAGTAATACTGCATGGTACCCATCCCATGGGTCCCAAATCTCCAGGTTCAAGGGCATCTTCCTACGTCGAAAACATGCATGAGAAACCCAGAAGATGGTACACCGTGTGATCGGGAAAGGTTTCTAAAACGCACCTCATTTCTCATCTCCTTGTGCTCGGGTTCGCCATTCCAGCCGCTTTACTAGCTATCTCCCTCCTTGGAGAATCAGCACCTTTAATCTCCTGTTCCGTACAGGTTGCAATTTGTCCTGAGGATGAACGGCAAGAGGGGGAACCAATGAGAGACTAGCTCTAGGGGTTGGGACAGGCACAGGTCACTCTATTTTCCCATCAGGAAGAAGAATTAACCACAAGCTCAGCCTGCCCCCCAGAACCAGAAGAGGGCCTGAAGCAATCCTGCACTTTTGCGGCCAGCTCCCAAAAAAGCGACTGGAAAAATGGAGCTCAGGGGCACTGCAATTCACAAACCTGCAGAGTTATAGATGATAACTCTCGTCCACAAATATATTGAGGGAAGGCAACGAAGAGGCTTTGAAAGCAAGGCAGAATTGCAGGAAACAGATTTCAGGAGGTAGATTCGAATCGCCTTGAAAGCCCATGAAAAGCGGCAAAACGTGGACAATGATGCCCTTGGCCAAAAAGGGCGTATGCGTTTTTTCCTGAATATATTCAGGAAAACACGCATACGCCCTTTTTGGCCAACCAAGCAACCTGGAAAGGCAAATCAGCGCTCCAAAGAAGTCTCGCTTCCCAGCGGGCAAAAGGGCCATGCGGAAAAAAGTGTCCAAACCAGAAATGCAGGACCGGCCATGGAGAAATGGGAGCCTTGCTACGCTGATGGGCAGGATGTAAACTGCCAACAGCCACTGTGGAGAAGTGTACGGTGTGTCCTGAAACATCAAAAAAACACAGCTTGGAGAGCATAGGGCACTTCCACTCATGGGCGTATAAATTGGGAAATCTAAAAATCAGCAAGACACAGGCACCCCAAAGTTTAGGGCTGCTCTGTTGACAAGAACCCACACTTCATTACACCTTAAATATCCTAGGAAAGAGAAAAGTGGATAACGAAGTTGTGGTCCTCATGTACAATGGAATATCACTCAGCCATGAAATCCACGTCATAAGGCTAGCAGCAGCACGATGAGTGGATATAGGTACAACGATTCTAAGTGAAATAAGTCACACAGAAAAAGACACTTATCATAAGATATCACTTATAGAGGGAATGTAAAAACCGCTACACTTGAACTGAATTACAAAACAGAACAGAGTCACACGTTCAGAAAACACACTATTGCTGCTGAACGGGAAAGGTGAGGTGGGGTGATGCATAAAACAAGGGTTTGAAATTAGCTCAGATACCGTTCCATAAACCCAATATGTAGTAGACAAGACCTACTCCTAGCTCAGTGAACTGGCCTCAACACCCCCTATTCACCGCACAAGAATATATCTGACTAGTAAGAATCTTCAAGCCTATGTATTGATATCTCTCTGTAAGTGAGTCAAGGGGGTGTAAAGCGGCCTAAACACAGCCGTGAAAAGCAGCTAAACCCCATTATAAAAATAAATTACTTTTCAAAACCCGTGAAACAAAGACAGTGAAAGAGAGAGAAATTCTTACAAAACTCGTTCAGGGGCTGTGATGCAACCTGGATTGACCATATCTAGACCCACAGCTGATTGAGACATAAGGGTGGACACTCTTGGGGCTGAGAGGTTTGGTGAGGTTGCGTGAGCCAACGCAGACCCTTTAAAGTAATACTGCATGGTACCCATCCCATGGGTCCCAAATCTCCAGGTTCAAGGGCATCTTCCTACGTCGAAAACATGCATGAGAAACCCAGAAGATGGTACACCGTGTGATCGGGAAAGGTTTCTAAAACACACCTCATTTCTCATCTCCTTGTGCTCGCGTGCGCCATTCCAGCCACTTTACTAGCCATCTCCCTCCTTGGAGAATCAGCACGTTTAACCTCCTGTTCCGTACAGGTTGCAATTTGTCCTGAGAATGAACGGGAAGAGGGGGAACCAATGAGAGACTAGCTCTAGGGGTTGGGACAGGCACAGGTCAGTCTATTTTCCCATCAGGAAGAAGAATTAACCACAAGCTCAGCCTGCCCCCCAGAACCATAAGAGGGCCTGAAGCAATCCTGCACTTTTGCGGCAGCTCCCAGAAAAGCGACTGCAAAAATGGAGCTCAGGGGCACTGCAATTCACAAACCTGCAGAGTTATAAATGATAACTCTCGTCCACAAATATATTGAGGGAAGGCAACGAAAAGGCTTTGAAAGCAAGGCAGAATTGCAGGAAACAGATTTCAGGAGGTAGATTCGAATCGCCTTGAAAGCACATGAAAAGCGGCAAAACGTGGACAATGATGCCCTTGGCCAAAAAGGGCGTATGCGTTTTTTCCTGAATATATTCAGGAAAACACGCATATGCCCTTTTTGGCCAACCAAGCAACCTGGAAAGGCAAATCAGCGCTCCAAAGAAGTCTCGCTTCCCAGCGGGCAAAAGGGCCATGCGGAAAAAAGTGTCCAAACCAGAAATGCAGGACCGGCCATGGAGAAATGGGAGCCTTGCTACGCTGATGGGCAGGATGTAAATTGCCAACAGCCACTCTGGAAAAGTGTACGGTGTGTCCTGAAACATCTAACAAACGCAGCTTGCAAAGCATAGGACACTTCCACTCATGGGCATATAAATTGGGAAATCTAAAAATCAGCAAGACACAGGCACCCCAAAGTTTAGGGCTGCTCTGTTGACAAGAACCCACACTTCATTACACCTTAAATATCCTAGGAAAGAGAAAAGTGGATAACGAAGTTGTGTCCTCATGTACAATGGAATATCACTCAGCCATGAAATCCACGTCATAAGGCTAGTAGCAGCACGATGAGTGGATTTAGGTACGACGATTCTAAGTGAAATAAGTCACACAGAAAAAGACACTTATCATAAGATATCACTTATAGAGGGAATGTAAAAACCGCTACACTTGAACTGAATTACAAAACAGAACAGAGTCACACGTTTAGAAAACACACTATGGCTGCTGAACGGGAAAGGTGAGGTGGGGTGATGCATAAAACAAGGGTTTCAAATTAGCTCAGATACCGTTCCATAAACCCAATATGTAGTAGACAAGACCTACTCCTTGCTCAGTGAACTGGCCTCAACACCCCCTATTCACCGCACAAGAATATATCTGACTAGTAAGAATCTTCAAACCTATGTATTGATATCTCTCTGTAAGTGAGTCAAGGGGGTGTAAAGCGGCCTAAACACAGCCGTGAAAAGCAGCTAAACCCCATTATAAAAATAAATTACTTTTCAAAACCCGTGAAACAAAGACAGTGAAAGAGAGAGAAATTCTTACAAAATTCGTTCAGGGGCTGTGATGCCACCTGGATTGACCATATCTAGACCCACAGCTGATTGAGACATAAGGGTGGACACTCTTGGGGCTGAGAGGTTTGGTGAGGTTGGGTGAGCCAACGCAGACCCTTTAAAGTAAAACTGCATGGTACCCATCCCATGGGTCCCAAATCTCCAGGTTCAAGGGCATCTTCCTACGTCGAAAACATGCATGAGAAACCCAGAAGATGGTACACCGTGTGATCGGGAAAGGTTTCTAAAACGCTCCTCATTTCTCATCTCCTTGTGCTCGGGTTCGCCATTCCAGCCGCTTTACTAGCCATCTCCCTCCTTGGAGAATCAGCACCTTTAACCTCCTGTTCCGTACAGGTTGCAATTTCTCCTGAGGATGAACGGTAAGAGGGGGAACCAATGAGAGCGTAGCTCTAGGGGTTGGGACAGGCACAGGTCACTCTATTTTCCCATCAGGAAGAAGAATTAACCACAAGCTCAGCCTGCCCCCCAGAACCAGAAGAGGGCCTGAAGCAATCCTGCACTTTTGCGGCCAGCTCCCAAAAAAGCGACTGGAAAAATGGAGCTCAGGGGCACTGCAATTCACAAACCTGCAGAGTTATAGATGATAACTCTTGTCCACAAATATATTGAGGGAAGGCAACGAAGAGGCTTTGAAAGCAAGGCAGAATTGCAGGAAACAGATTTCAGGAGGTAGATTCGAATCGCCTTGAAAGCCCATGAAAAGCGGCAAAACGTGGACAATGATGCCCTTGGCCAAAAAGGGCGTATGCGTTTTTTCCTGAATATATTCAGGAAAACACGCATACGCCCTTTTTGGCCAACCAAGCAACCTGGAAAGGCAAATCAGCGCTCCAAAGAAGTCTCGCTTCCCAGCGGGCAAAAGGGCCATGCGGAAAAAAGTGTCCAAACCAGAAATGCAGGACCGGCCATGGAGAAATGGGAGCCTTGCTACGCTGATGGGCAGGATGTAAACTGCCAACAGCCACTGTGGAGAAGTGTACGGTGTGTCCTGAAACATCAAAAAAACACAGCTTGGAGAGCAAAGGGCACTTCCACTCATGGGCGTATAAATTGGGAAATCTAAAAATCAGCAAGACACAGGCACCCCAAAGTTTAGGGCTGCTCTGTTGACAAGAACCCACACTTCATTACACCTTAAATATCCTAGGAAAGAGAAAAGTGGATAACGAAGTTGTGGTCCTCATGTACAATGGAATATCACTCAGCCATGAAATCCACGTCATAAGGCTAGCAGCAGCACGATGAGTGGATATAGGTACAACGATTCTAAGTGAAATAAGTCACACAGAAAAAGACACTTATCATAAGATATCACTTATAGAGGGAATGTAAAAACCGCTACACTTGAACTGAATTACAAAACAGAACAGAGTCACACGTTCAGAAAACACACTATTGCTGCTGAACGGGAAAGGTGAGGTGGGGTGATGCATAAAACAAGGGTTTGAAATTAGCTCAGATACCGTTCCATAAACCCAATATGTAGTAGACAAGACCTACTCCTAGCTCAGTGAACTGGCCTCAACACCCCCTATTCACCGCACAAGAATATATCTGACTAGTAAGAATCTTCAAGCCTATGTATTGATATCTCTCTGTAAGTGAGTCAAGGGGGTGTAAAGCGGCCTAAACACAGCCGTGAAAAGCAGCTAAACCCCATTATAAAAATAAATTACTTTTCAAAACCCGTGAAACAAAGACAGTGAAAGAGAGAGAAATTCTTACAAAATTCGTTCAGGGGCTGTGATGCAACCTGGATTGACCATATCTAGACCCACAGCTGATTGAGACATAAGGGTGGACACTCTTGGGGCTGAGAGGTTTGGTGAGGTTGCGTGAGCCAACGCAGACCCTTTAAAGTAATACTGCATGGTACCCATCCCATGGGTCCCAAATCTCCAGGTTCAAGGGCATCTTCCTACGTCGAAAACATGCATGAGAAACCCAGAAGATGGTACACCGTGTGATCGGGAAAGGTTTCTAAAACGCACCTCATTTCTCATCTCCTTGTGCTCGGGTTCGCCATTCCAGCCGCTTTACTAGCTATCTCCCTCCTTGGAGAATCAGCACCTTTAATCTCCTGTTCCGTACAGGTTGCAATTTGTCCTGAGGATGAACGGCAAGAGGGGGAACCAATGAGAGACTAGCTCTAGGGGTTGGGACAGGCACAGGTCACTCTATTTTCCCATCAGGAAGAAGAATTAACCACAAGCTCAGCCTGCCCCCCAGAACCAGAAGAGGGCCTGAAGCAATCCTGCACTTTTGCGGCCAGCTCCCAAAAAAGCGACTGGAAAAATGGAGCTCAGGGGCACTGCAATTCACAAACCTGCAGAGTTATAGATGATAACTCTTGTCCACAAATATATTGAGGGAAGGCAACGAAGAGGCTTTGAAAGCAAGGCAGAATTGCAGGAAACAGATTTCAGGAGGTAGATTCGAATCGCCTTGAAAGCCCATGAAAAGCGGCAAAACGTGGACAATGATGCCCTTGGCCAAAAAGGGCGTATGCGTTTTTTCCTGAATATATTCAGGAAAACACGCATACGCCCTTTTTGGCCAACCAAGCAACCTGGAAAGGCAAATCAGCGCTCCAAAGAAGTCTCGCTTCCCAGCGGGCAAAAGGGCCATGCGGAAAAAAGTGTCCAAACCAGAAATGCAGGACCGGCCATGGAGAAATGGGAGCCTTGCTACGCTGATGGGCAGGATGTAAACTGCCAACAGCCACTGTGGAGAAGTGTACGGTGTGTCCTGAAACATCAAAAAAACACAGCTTGGAGAGCATAGGGCACTTCCACTCATGGGCGTATAAATTGGGAAATCTAAAAATCAGCAAGACACAGGCACCCCAAAGTTTAGGGCTGCTCTGTTGACAAGAACCCACACTTCATTACACCTTAAATATCCTAGGAAAGAGAAAAGTGGATAACGAAGTTGTGGTCCTCATGTACAATGGAATATCACTCAGCCATGAAATCCACGTCATAAGGCTAGCAGCAGCACGATGAGTGGATATAGGTACAACGATTCTAAGTGAAATAAGTCACACAGAAAAAGACACTTATCATAAGATATCACTTATAGAGGGAATGTAAAAACCGCTACACTTGAACTGAATTACAAAACAGAACAGAGTCACACGTTCAGAAAACACACTATTGCTGCTGAACGGGAAAGGTGAGGTGGGGTGATGCATAAAACAAGGGTTTGAAATTAGCTCAGATACCGTTCCATAAACCCAATATGTAGTAGACAAGACCTACTCCTAGCTCAGTGAACTGGCCTCAACACCCCCTATTCACCGCACAAGAATATATCTGACTAGTAAGAATCTTCAAGCCTATGTATTGATATCTCTCTGTAAGTGAGTCAAGGGGGTGTAAAGCGGCCTAAACACAGCCGTGAAAAGCAGCTAAACCCCATTATAAAAATAAATTACTTTTCAAAACCCGTGAAACAAAGACAGTGAAAGAGAGAGAAATTCTTACAAAATTCGTTCAGGGGCTGTGATGCAACCTGGATTGACCATATCTAGACCCACAGCTGATTGAGACATAAGGGTGGACACTCTTGGGGCTGAGAGGTTTGGTGAGGTTGCGTGAGCCAACGCAGACCCTTTAAAGTAATACTGCATGGTACCCATCCCATGGGTCCCAAATCTCCAGGTTCAAGGGCATCTTCCTACGTCGAAAACATGCATGAGAAACCCAGAAGATGGTACACCGTGTGATCGGGAAAGGTTTCTAAAACGCACCTCATTTCTCATCTCCTTGTGCTCGGGTTCGCCATTCCAGCCGCTTTACTAGCTATCTCCCTCCTTGGAGAATCAGCACCTTTAATCTCCTGTTCCGTACAGGTTGCAATTTGTCCTGAGGATGAACGGCAAGAGGGGGAACCAATGAGAGACTAGCTCTAGGGGTTGGGACAGGCACAGGTCACTCTATTTTCCCATCAGGAAGAAGAATTAACCACAAGCTCAGCCTGCCCCCCAGAACCAGAAGAGGGCCTGAAGCAATCCTGCACTTTTGCGGCCAGCTCCCAAAAAAGCGACTGGAAAAATGGAGCTCAGGGGCACTGCAATTCACAAACCTGCAGAGTTATAGATGATAACTCTTGTCCACAAATATATTGAGGGAAGGCAACGAAGAGGCTTTGAAAGCAAGGCAGAATTGCAGGAAACAGATTTCAGGAGGTAGATTCGAATCGCCTTGAAAGCCCATGAAAAGCGGCAAAACGTGGACAATGATGCCCTTGGCCAAAAAGGGCGTATGCGTTTTTTCCTGAATATATTCAGGAAAAAACGCATACGCCCTTTTTGGCCAACCAAGCAACCTGGAAAGGCAAATCAGCGCTCCAAAGAAGTCTCGCTTCCCAGCGGGCAAAAGGGCCATGCGGAAAAAAGTGTCCAAACCAGAAATGCAGGACCGGCCATGGAGAAATGGGAGCCTTGCTACGCTGATGGGCAGGATGTAAACTGCCAACAGCCACTGTGGAGAAGTGTACGGTGTGTTCTGAAACATCAAAAAAACACAGCTTGGAGATCATAGGGCACTTCCACTCATGGGCGTATAAATTGGGAAATCTAAAAATCAGCAAGACACAGGCACCCCAAAGTTTAGGGCTGCTCTGTTGACAAGAACCCACACTTCATTACACCTTAAATATCCTAGGAAAGAGAAAAGTGGATAACGAAGTTGTGGTCCTCATGTACAATGGAATATCACTCAGCCATGAAATCCACGTCATAAGGCTAGCAGCAGCACGATGAGTGGATATAGGTACAACGATTCTAAGTGAAATAAGTCACACAGAAAAAGACACTTATCATAAGATATCACTTATAGAGGGAATGTAAAAACCGCTACACTTGAACTGAATTACAAAACAGAACAGAGTCACACGTTCAGAAAACACACTATTGCTGCTGAACGGGAAAGGTGAGGTGGGGTGATGCATAAAACAAGGGTTTCAAATTAGCTCAGATACCGTTCCATAAACCCAATATGTAGTAGACAAGACCTACTCCTTGCTCAGTGAACTGGCCTCAACACCCCCTATTCACCGCACAAGAATATATCTGACTAGTAAGAATCTTCAAGCCTATGTATTGATATCTCTCTGTAAGTGAGTGAAGGGGGTGTAAAGCGGCATAAACACAGCCGTGAAAAGCAGCTAAACCCCATTATAAAAATAAATTACTTTTCAAAACCCGTGAAACAAAGACAGTGAAAGAGAGAGAAATTCTTACAAAATTCGTTCAGGGGCTGTGATGCAACCTGGATTGACCATATCTAGACCCACAGCTGATTGAGACATAAGGGTGGACACGCTTGGGGCTGAGAAGTTTGGTGAGGTTGCGTGAGCCAACGCAGACCCTTTAAAGTAATACTGCATGGTACCCATCCCATGGGTCCCAAATCTCCAGGTTCAAGGGCATCTTCCTACGTCGAAAACATGCATGAGAAACCCAGAAGATGGTACACCGTGTGATCGGGAAAGGTTTCTAAAACGCACCTCATTTCTCATCTCCTTGTGCTCGGGTGCGCCATTCCAGCCACTTTCCTAGCCATCTCCCTCCTTGGTGAATCAGCACGTTTAACCTCCTGTTCCGTACAGGTTGCAATTTGTCCTGAGAATGAACGGGAAGAGGGGGAACCAATGAGAGACTAGCTCTAGGGGTTGGGACAGGCACAGGTCACTCTATTTTCCCATCAGGAAGAAGAATTAACCACAAGCTCAGCCTGTCCCCCAGAACCAGAAGAGGGCCTGAAGCAATCCTGCACTTTTGCGGCAGCTCCCAAAAAAGCGACTGGAAAAATGGAGCTCAGGGGCACTGCAATTCACAAACCTGCAGAGTTATAAATGATAACTCTCGTCCACAAATATATTGAGGGAAGGCAACGAAGAGGCTTTGAAAGCAAGGCAGAATTGCAGGAAACAGATTTCAGGAGGTAGATTCGAATCGCCTTGAAAGCACATGAAAAGCGGCAAAACGTGGACAATGATGCCCTTGGCCAAAAAGTGCGTATGCGTTTTTTCCTGAATATATTCAGGAAAAAACGCATATGCCCTTTTTGGCCAACCAAGCAACCTGGAAAGGCAAATCAGCGCTCCAAAGAAGTCTCGCTTCCCAGCGGGCAAAAGGGCCATTCGGAAAAAAGTGTCCAAACCAGAAATGCAGGACCGGCCATGGAGAAATGGGAGCCTTGCTACGCTGATGGGCGGGATGTAAATTGCCAGCAGCCACTCTGGAGACGTGTACGGTGTGTCCTGAAACATCTAAAAAACACAGCTTGGAGAGCATAGGGCACTTCCACTCATGGGCGTATAAATTGGGAAAACTAAAAATCAGCAAGACACAGGCACCCCAAAGTTTAGGGCTGCTCTGTTGACAAGATCCCCCACTTCATTACACCTTAAATATCCTAGGAAAGAGAAAAGTGGATAACGAAGTTGTGGTCCTCATGTACAATCGAATATCACTCAGCCATGAAATACATGTCATAAGGCTAGTAGCAGCACGATGAGTGGATTTATGTACGACGATTCTAAGTGAAATAAGTCACACAGAAAAAGACACTTATCATAAGATATCACTTATAGAGGGAATGTAAAAACCGCTACAGTTGAACTGAATTACAAAACAGAACAGAGTCACACGTTCAGAAAACACACTATGGCTGCTGAACGGGAAAGGTGAGGTGGGGTGATGCATAAAACAAGGGTTTCAAATTAGCTCAGATACCGTTCCATAAAACCAATATGTAGTAGACAAGACCTACTCCTTGCTCAGTGAACTGGCCTCAACACCCCCTATTCACCGCACAAGAATATATCTGACTCGTAAGAATCTTTAAAACTATGTATTGATATCTCTCTGTAAGTGAGTCAAGGGGGTGTAAAGCGGCCTAAACACAGCCGTGAAAAGCAGCTAAACCCCATTATAAAAATAAATTACTTTTCAAAACCCGTGAAACAAAGACAGTGAAAGAGAGAGAAATTCTTACAAAATTCGTTCAGGGGCTGTGATGCAACCTGGATTGACCATATCTAGACCCACAGTTGATTGAGATATAAGGGTGGACACTCTTGGGGCTGAGAGGTTTGGTGAGGTTGGGTGAGCCAACGCAGACCCTTTAAAGTAATACTGCATGGTACCCATCCCATGGGTCACAAATCTCCAGGTTCAAATGCATCTTCCTACGTCGAAAACATGCATGAGAAACCCAGAAGATGGTACACCGTGTGATCGGGAAAGGTTTCTAAAACGCACCTCATTTCTCATCTCCTTGTGCTCGGGTTCGCCATTCCAGCCACTTTGCTAACCATCTCCCTCCTTGGAGAATCAGCACCTTTAACCTCCTGTTCCGTACAGGTTGCAATTTGTCCTGAGGATGAACCAGAAGAGGGGGAACCAATGAGAGCCTAGCTCTAGGGGTTGGGACAGGCACAGGTCACTCTATTTTCACATCAGGAAGAAGAATTAACCACAAGCTCAGCCTGCCCCCCAGAACCATAAGAGGGCCTGAAGCAATCCTGCACTTTTGCGGCAGCTCCCAAAAAAGCGACTGGAAAAATGGAGCTCAGGGGCACTGCAATTCACAAACCTGCAGAGTTAGAAATGATAACTCTCGTCCACAAATATATTGAGGGAAGGCAACGAAGAGGCTTTGAAAGCAAGGCAGAATTGCAGGAAACAGATTTCAGGAGGTAGATTCGAATCGCCTTGAAAGCACATGAAAAGCGGCAAAACGTGGACAATGATGCCCTTGGCCAAAAAGTGCGTATGCGTTTTTTCCTGAATATATTCAGGAAAAAACGCATATGCCGTTTTTGGCCAACCAAGCAACCTGGAAAGGCAAATCAGCGCTCCAAAGAAGTCTCGCTTCCCAGCGGGCCAAAGGGCCATGCGGAAAAAAGTGTCCAAACCAGAAATGCAGGACCGGCCATGGAGAAATGGGAGCCTTGCTACGCTGATGGGCAGGATGTAAATTGCCAACAGCCACTCTGGAAAAGTGTACGGTGTGTCCTGAAACATCTAAAAAACACAGCTTGGAGAGCATAGGGCACTTCCACTCATGGGCGTATAAATTGGGAAATCTAAAAATCAGCAAGACACAGGCACCCCAAAGTTTAGGGCTGCTCTGTTGACAAGAACCCACACTTCATTACACCGTAAATATCCCAGGAAAGAGCAGAATGGATAAAGAAGTTGTGGTCCTTATGTAGAATGGAATATCACTCAGCCATGAAATCAACGTCATAAGGCTAGTAGCAGCACGATGAATGGATTTAGGTACGACGATTCTAAGTGAAATAAGTCACACAGAAAAAGACACTTATCATAAGATATCACTTATAGAGGGAGTGTAAAACCGCTACACTTGAACTGAATTACAAAACAGAACAGAGTCACACGTTTAGAAAACACACTATGGCTGCTTAACGGGAAAGGAGAGGTGGGGTGATGCATAAAACAAGGGTTTCAAATTAGCTCAGATACCGTTCCATAAACCCAATATGTACTAGACAAAACCTACTCCTTGCTCAGTGAACTGGGCTCAACAACCCCTAATCACCGAACAAGAATATATCTGACTAGTAAGAATCTTAAAACCTATGTATTGATATCTCTATGTAAGTGAGTCAAGTGGGTGTAAAGCGGCAGAAACACAGCAGTGAAAAGCAGCTAAACCCCATTATAAAAATCAATTACTTTTAAAATCCCGTGAAACAAAGACAGTGAAAGAGAGAGAAATTCTTACAAAATTCGTTCACGGGCTGTGATGCCACCTGGATTGACCATATCTAGTCCCACAGCTGATTCAGACATAAGGGTGGACACTCAGGGGCTGATAGGTTTGGTGAGGTTGGGGGAGCCAACGCAGACCCTTTAAAGCAATACTGCGTGGTACCCATCCCAGGGGTCCCAAATCTCCAGGTTCAAGGGCTTCTTCCTACATCGAAAATATGCATGAGAAACCCAGAAGATGTTATACCGCATGATCGGGAAAGCTTTCTAAAACGCACCTCATTTCTCATGTCCTTGTGCTCGGGTTCGCCATTCCAGCCGCTTTACTAGCAATCTCCCTCCTTGGAGAATCAGCACCTTTAACCTCCTGTTCCGTACAGGTTGCAATTTGTCCTGAGAATGAACGGGAAGAGGGGGAACCAATGAGAGACTAGCTCTAGGGGTTGGGACAGGCACAGGTCACTCTATTTTCCCATCAGGAAGAAGAATTAACCACAAGCTCAGCCTGCCCCCCAGAACCAGAAGAGGGCCTGAAGCAATCCTGCATTTTTGCGGCCAGCTCCGAAACAAGCGAGTTGAAAAATGTAGGTCAGGGGCACTGCAATTCACAAACCTGCAGAGTTATAAATGATAACTCTCGTCCACAAATATATTGAGGGAAGGCAACGAAGAGGATTTGAAAGCAAGGCAGAATTGCAGGAAACAGATTTCAGGAGGTAGATTCGAATCGCCTTGAAAGCCCATGAAAAGCGGCAAAACGTGGACAGTGATGCCCTTGGCCAAAAAGGGCGTATGCGTTTTTTCCTGAATATATACAGGAAAAAACGCATACGCCCTTTTTGGCCAACCAAGCAACCTGGAAAGGCAAATCAGCGCTCCAAAGAAGTCTCGCTTCCCAGCAGGCAAAAGGGCCATGCGGAAAAAAGTGTCCAAACCAGAAATGCAGGACCGGCCATGGAGAAATGGGAGCCTTGCTACGCTCATGGGCAGGATGTAAATTTCCAACAGCCACTCTGGAGAAGTGTACGGTGTGTCCTGATACATCTAAAAAACACAGCTTGGAGAGCATAGGGCACTTCCACTCATGGGCGTATAAATTGGGAAATCTAAAAATCAGCAAGACACAGGCACCCCAAAGTTTAGGGCTGCTCTGTTGACAAGAACCCACACTTCATTACACCTTAAATATCCTAGGAAAGAGAAAATTGGATAACGAAGTTGTGGTCCTCATGTACAATGGAATATCACTCAGCCATGAAATCCACGTCATAAGGCTATGAGCAGCACGATGAGTGGATTTAGGTACGACGATTCTAAGTGAAATATGTCACACAGAAAAAGACACTTATCATAAGATATCACTTATAGAGGGAATGTAAAAACTGCTACACTTGAACTGAATTACAAAACAGAACAGAGTCACACGTTTAGAAAACACACTATGGCTGCTGAACGGGAAAGGTGAGGTGGGGTGATGCATAAAACAAGGGTTTCAAATTAGCTCAGATACCGTTCCATAAAACCAATATGTAGTAGACAAGACCTACTCTTTGCTCAGTGAACTGGCCTCAACACCCCCTATTCACCGCACAAGAATATATCTGACTCGTAAGAATCTTTAAAACTATGTATTGATATCTCTCTGTAAGTGAGTCAAGGGGGTGTAAAGCGGCATAAACACAGCCGTGAAAAGCAGCTAAACCCCATTATACAAATAAATTACTTTTCAAAACCCGTGAAACAAAGACAGTGAAAGAGAGAGAAATTCTTACAAAATTCGTTCAGGGGCTGTGATGCAACCTGGATTGACCATATCTAGACCCACAGCTGATTGAGACATAAGGGTGGACACTCTTGGGGCTGAGAGGTTTGGTGAGGTTGCGTGAGCCAACGCAGACCCTTTAAAGTAATACTGCATGGTACCCATCCCATGGGTCCCAAATCTCCAGGTTCAAATGCATCTTCCTACGTCGAAAACATGCATGAGAAACCCAGAAGATGGTACACCGTGTGATCGGGAAAGGTTTCTAAAACGCACCTCATTTCTCATCTCCTTGTGCTCGGGTTCGCCATTCCAGCCGCTTGACTAGCCATCTCCCTCCTTGGAGAATCAGCACCTTTAACCTCCTGTTCCGTACAGGTTGCAATTTGTCCTGAGGATGAACCAGAAGAGGGGGAACCAATGAGAGCCTAGCTCTAGGGGTTGGGACAGGCACACGTCACTCTATTTTCCCATCAGGAAGAAGAATTAACCACAAGCTCAGCCTGCCCCCAGAACCAGAAGAGGGCCTGAAGCAATCCTGCACTTTTGCGGCCAGCTCCCAGAAAAGCGACTGCAAAAATGGAGCTCAGGGGCACTGCAATTCACAAACCTGCAGAGTTATAAATGATAACTCTCGTCCACAAATATATTGAGGGAAGGCAACGAAGAGGCTTTGAAAGCAAGGCAGAATTGCAGGAAACAGATTTCAGGAGGTAGATACGAATCGCCTTAAAAGCACATGTAAAGCGGCAAAAAGTCTACAATGATGCCCTTGGCCTAAAAGGGCGTATGCGTTTTTTCCTGAATATATTCAGGAAAAAACGCATACGCCCTTTTTGGCCAACCAAGCAACCTGGAAAGGCAAATCAGCGCTCCAAAGAAGTCTCGCTTCCCAGCTGGCAAAAGGCCCATGGGGAAAAAAGTGTCCAAACCAGAAATGCAGGACCGGCCATGGAGAAATGGGAGCCTTGCTACGCTGATGGGTGGGATGTAAATTGCCAACAGCCACTCTGGAGAAGTGTACGGTGTGTTCTGAAACATCTAAAAAACACAGCTTGGAGAGCATAGGGCACTTCCACTCATGGGCGTATAAATTGGGAAAACTAAAAATCAGCAAGACACAGGCACCCCAAAGTTTAGGGCTGCTCTGTTGACAAGAACCCCCACTTCATTACACCTTAAATATCCTAGGAAAGAGAAAAATGGATAAAGAAGTTGTGGTCCTCATGTACAATGGAATATCACTCAGCCATGAAATCAACGTCATAAGGCTAGTAGCAGCACGATGAGTGGATTTAGGTACGACGATTCTAAGTGAAATAAGTCACACAGAAAAAGACACTTATCATAAGATATCACTTCTAGAGGGAATGTAAAAACCGCTACACTTGAACTGAATTACAAAACAGAACAGAGTCACACGTTTAGGAAACACACTATGGCTGCTGAACGGGCAAGGTGAGGTGGGGTGATGCATAAAACAAGGGTTTCAAATTAGCTCAGATACCGTTCCATAAACCCAATATGTAAGAGACAAGACCTATTCCTTTTTCAGTGAACTGGACTCAACACCCCCTATTCACCGCACAAGAATATATCTGACTAGTAAGAATCTTCAAACCTATGTATTGATATCTCTCTGTAAGTGAGTCAAGGGGGTGTAAAGCGGCATAAACACAGCCGTGAAAAGCAGCTAAACCCCATTATAAAAATAAATTACTTTTCAAAACCCGTGAAACAAAGACAGTGAAAGAGAGAGAAATTCTTACAAAATTCGTTCAGGGGCTGTGATGCAACCTGGATTGACCATATCTAGACCCACAGCTGATTGAGACATAAGGGTGGACACTCTTGGGGCTGAGAGGTTCGGTGAGGTTGGGTGAGCCAACGCAGACCCTTTCAAGGAATACTGCATGGTACCCATCCCATGGGTCCCAAATCTCCAGGTTCAAGGGCATCTTCCTACATCGAAAACAGGCATGAGAAACCCAGAAGATGGTACACCGTGTGATCGGGAAAGGTTTCTAAAACGCACCTCATTTCTCATCTCCTTTGCTCGGGTTCGCCATTCCAGCCGGTTTACTAGCCATCTCCCTCCTTGGAGAATCAGCACCTTTAACCTCCTGTTCCGTACAGGTTGCAATTTGTCCTGAGGATGAACGGGAAGAGGGGGAACCAATGAGAGACTAGCTCTAGGTGTAGGGACAGGCACAGGTCACTCTATTTTCCCATCAGGAAGAAGAATTAAGCACAAGCTCAGCCTGCCCCCCAGAACCAGAAGAGGGCCTGAAGCCATCCTGCGCTCTTGCAGCCAGCTCCCAAAAAAGCGAGTTGAAAAATGGAGCTCAGGGGCACTGCAATTCACAAACCTGCAGAGTTTTAAATGATACCTCTCGTCCACAAATATATTACGGGAAGGCAACGAAGAGGCTTTGAAAGCAAGGCAGAATTGCAGGAAACAGATTTCAGGAGGTAGATTCGAATCGCCTTGAAAGCACATGAAAAGCGGCAAAACGTGGACAATGATGCCCTTGGCCAAAAAGGGCGTATGCGTTTTTTCCTGAATATATTCAGGAAAAAACGCATACGCCCTTTTTGGCCAACCAAGCAACCTGGAAAGGCCAATCAGCGCTCCAAAGAAGTCTCGCTTCCCAGCGGGCAAAAGGGCCATGCGGAAAAAAGTGTCCAAACCAGAAATGCAGGACCGGCCATGGAGAAATGGGAGCCTTGCTACGCTGATGGGTGGGATGTAAATTGCCAACAGCCACTCTGGAGAAGTGTACGGTGTGTTCTGAAACATCTAAAAAACACAGCTTGGAGAGCATAGGGCACTTCCACTCATGGGCGTATAAATTGGGAAAACTAAAAATCAGCAAGACACAGGCACCCCAAAGTTTAGGGCTGCTCTGTTGACAAGAACCCCCACTTCATTACACCTTAAATATCCTAGGAAAGAGAAAAATGGATAAAGAAGTTGTGGTCCTCATGTACAATGGAATATCACTCAGCCATGAAATCAACGTCATAAGGCTAGTAGCAGCACGATGAGTGGATTTAGGTACGACGATTCTAAGTGAAATAAGTCACACAGAAAAAGACACTTATCATAAGATATCACTTCTAGAGGGAATGTAAAAACCGCTACACTTGAACTGAATTACAAAACAGAACAGAGTCACACGTTTAGAAAACACACTATGGCTGCTGAACGGGCAAGGTGAGCTGGGGTGATGCATAAAACAAGGGTTTCAAATTAGCTCAGATTCCGTTCCATAAACCCAATATGTAAGAGACAAGACCTATTCCTTTTTCAGTGAACTGGACTCAACACCACCTATTCACCGCACAAGAATATATCTGACTAGTAAGAATCTTCAAACCTATGTATTGATATCTCTCTGTAAGTGAGTCAAGGGGGTGTAAAGCGGCATAAACACAGCCGTGAAAAGCAGCTAAACCCCATTATAAAAATAAATTACTTTTCAAAACCCGTGAAACAAAGACAGTGAAAGAGAGAGAAATTCTTACAAAATTCGTTCAGGGGCTGTGATGCAACCTGGATTGACCATATCTAGACCCACAGCTGATTGAGACATAAGGGTGGACACTCTTGGGGCTGAGAGGTTCGGTGAGGTTGGGTGAGCCAACGCAGACCCTTTCAAGTAATACTGCATGGTACCCATCCCATGGGTCCCAAATCTCCAGGTTCAAGGGCATCTTCCTACGTCGAAAACAGGCATGAGCAACCCAGAAGATGGTACACCGTGTGATCGGGAAAGGTTTCTAAAACGCACCTCATTTCTCATCTCCTTTGCTCGGGTTCGCCATTCCAGCCGATTTACTAGCCATCTCCCTCCTTGGAGAATCAGCACCTTTAACCTCCTGTTCCGTACAGGTTGCAATTTGTCCTGAAGATGAACGGAAAGAGGGAGAACCAATGAGAGACTAGCTCTAGGTGTTGGGACAGGCACAGGTCACTCTATTTTCCCATTAGGAAGAAGAATTAAGCACAAGCTCAGCCTGCCCCCCAGAACCAGAAGAGGGCCTGAAGCAATCCTGCGCTTTTGCGGCCAGCTCCCAAAAAAGCGAGTTGAAAAATGGAGGTCAGGGGCACTGCAATTCACAAACCTGCAGAGTTTTAAATGATACCTCTCGTCCACAAATATATTAAGGGAAGGCAACGAAGAGGCTTTGAAAGCAAGGCAGAATTGCAGGAAACAGATTTCAGGAGGTAGATTCGAATCGCCTTGAAAGCACATGAAAAGCGGCAAAACGTGGACAATGATGCCCTTGGCCAAAAAGGGCGTATGCCTTTTTTTCCTGAATATATTCAGGAAAAAACGCATACGCCCTTTTTGGCCAACCAAGCAACCTGGAAAGGCCAATCAGGGCTCCAAAGAAGTCTCGCTTCCCAGCGGGCAAAAGGGCCATGGGGAAAAAAGTGTCCAAACCAGAAATGCAGGACCGGCCATGGAGAAATGGGAGCCTTGCTACGCTGATGGGTGGGATGTAAATTGCCAACAGCCACTCTGGAGAAGTGTACGGTGTGTTCTGAAACATCTAAAAAACACAGCTTGGAGAGCATAGGGCACTTCCACTCATGGGCGTATAAATTGGGAAAACTAAAAATCAGCAAGACACAGGCACCCCAAAGTTTAGGGCTGCGCTGTTGACAAGAACCCCCACTTCATTACACCTTAAATATCCTAGGAAAGAGAAAAATGGATAAAGAAGTTGTGGTCCTCATGTACAATGGAATATCACTCAGCCATGAAATCAACGTCATAAGGCTAGTAGCAGCACGATGAGTGGATTTAGGTACGACGATTCTAAGTGAAATAAGTCACACAGAAAAAGACACTTATCATAAGATATCACTTCTAGAGGGAATGTAAAAACCGCTACACTTGAACTGAATTACAAAACAGAACAGAGTCACACGTTTAGAAAACACACTATGGCTGCTGAACGGGCAAGGTGAGCTGGGGTGATGCATAAAAGAAGGGTTTCAAATTAGCTCAGATTCCGTTCCATAAACCCAATATGTAAGAGACAAGACCTATTCCTTTTTCACTGAACTGGACTCAACATCCCCTATTCACTGCACAAGAATATATCTGACTAGTAAGAATCTTCAAACCTATGTATTGATATCTCTCTGTAAGTGAGTCAAGGGGGTGTAAAGCGGCATAAACACAGCCGTGAAAAGCAGCTAAACCCCATTATAAAAATAAATGACTTTTCAAAACCCGTGAAACAAAGACAGTGAAAGAGAGAGAAATTCTTACAAAATTCGTTCAGGGGCTGTGATGCAACCTGGATTGACCATATCTAGACCCACAGCTGATTGAGACATAAGGGTGGACACTCTTGGGGCTGAGAGGTTCGGTGAGGTTGGGTGAGCCAACGCAGACCCTTTCACGTAATACTGCATGGTACCCATCCCATGGGTCCCAAATCTCCAGGTTCAAGGGCATCTTCCTACGTCGAAAACAGGCATGAGAAACCCAGAAGATGGTACACCGTGTGATCGGGAAAGGTTTCTAAAACGCACCTCATTTCTCATCTCCTTGGCTCGGGTTCGCCATTCCAGCCGATTTACTAGCCATCTCCCTCCTTGGAGAATCAGCACCTTTAACCTCCTGTTCCGTACAGGTTGCAATTTGTCCTGAGGATGAACGGGAAGAGGGGGAACCAATGAGAGACTAGCTCTAGGTGTTGGGACAGGCACAGGTCACTCTATTTTCCCATCAGGAAGAAGAATTAAGCACAAGCTCAGCCTGCCCCCCAGAACCAGAAGAGGGCCTGAAGCCATCCTGCGCTCTTGCAGCCAGCTCCCAAAAAAGCGAGTTGAAAAATGGAGCTCAGGGGCACTGCAATTCACAAACCTGCAGAGTTTTAAATGATACCTCTCGTCCACAAATATATTACGGGAAGGCAACGAAGAGGCTTTGAAAGCAAGGCAGAATTGCAGGAAACAGATTTCAGGAGGTAGATTCGAATCGCCTTGAAAGCACATGAAAAGCGGCAAAACGTGGACAATGATGCCCTTGGCCAAAAAGGGCGTATGCCTTTTTTCCTGAATATATTCAGGAAAAAACGCATACGCCCTTTTTGGCCAACCAAGCAACCTGGAAAGGCCAATCAGCGCTCCAAAGAAGTCTCGCTTCCCAGCGGGCAAAAGGGCCATGCGGAAAAAAGTGTCCAAACCAGAAATGCAGGACCGGCCATGGAGAAATGGGAGCCTTGCTACGCTGATGGGTGGGATGTAAATTGCCAACAGCCACTCTGGAGAAGTGTACGGTGTGTTCTGAAACATCTAAAAAACACAGCTTGGAGAGCATAGGGCACTTCCACTCATGGGCGTATAAATTGGGAAAACTAAAAATCAGCAAGACACAGGCACCCCAAAGTTTAGGGCTGCTCTGTTGACAAGAACCCCCACTTCATTACACCTTAAATATCCTAGGAAAGAGAAAAATGGATAAAGAAGTTGTGGTCCTCATGTACAATGGAATATCACTCAGCCATGAAATCAACGTCATAAGGCTAGTAGCAGCACGATGAGTGGATTTAGGTACGACGATTCTAAGTGAAATAAGTCACACAGAAAAAGACACTTATCATAAGATATCACTTCTAGAGGGAATGTAAAAACCGCTACACTTGAACTGAATTACAAAACAGAACAGAGTCACACGTTTAGAAAACACACTATGGCTGCTGAACGGGCAAGGTGAGCTGGGGTGATGCATAAAACAAGGGTTTCAAATTAGCTCAGATTCCGTTCCATAAACCCAATATGTAAGAGACAAGACCTATTCCTTTTTCACTGAACTGGACTCAACACCCCCTATTCACCGCACAAGAATATATCTGACTAGTAAGAATCTTCAAACCTATGTATTGATATCTCTCTGTAAGTGAGTCAAGGGGGTGTAAAGCGGCATAAACACAGCCGTGAAAAGCAGCTAAACCCCATTATAAAAATAAATTACTTTTCAAAACCCGTGAAACAAAGACAGTGAAAGAGAGAGAAATTCTTACAAAATTCGTTCAGGGGCTGTGATGCAACCTGGATTGACCATATCTAGACCCACAGCTGATTGAGACATAAGGGTGGACACTCTTGGGGCTGAGAGGTTCGGTGAGGTTGGGTGAGCCAACGCAGACCCTTTCAAGTAATACTGCATAGTACCCATCCCATGGGTCCCAAATCTCCAGGTTCAAGGGCATCTTCCTACATCGAAAACAGGCATGAGAAACCCAGAAGATGGTACACCGTGTGATCGGGAAAGGTTTCTAAAACGCACCTCATTTCTCATCTCCTTGGCTCGGGTTCGCCATTCCAGCCGATTTACTAGCCATCTCCCTCCTTGGAGAATCAGCACCTTTAACCTCCTGTTCCGTACAGGTTGCAATTTGTCCTGAGGATGAACGGGAAGAGGGGGAACCAATGAGAGACTAGCTCTAGGTGTTGGGACAGGCACAGGTCACTCTATTTTCCCATCAGGAAGAAGAATTAAGCACAAGCTCAGCCTGCCCCCCAGAACCAGAAGAGGGCCTGAAGCCATCCTGCGCTCTTGCAGCCAGCTCCCAAAAAAGCGAGTTGAAAAATGGAGCTCAGGGGCACTGCAATTCACAAACCTGCAGAGTTTTAAATGATACCTCTCGTCCACAAATATATTACGGGAAGGCAACGAAGAGGCTTTGAAAGCAAGGCAGAATTGCAGGAAACAGATTTCAGGAGGTAGATTCGAATCGCCTTGAAAGCACATGAAAAGCGGCAAAACGTGGACAATGATGCCCTTGGCCAAAAAGGGCGTATGCGTTTTTTCCTGAATATATTCAGGAAAAAACGCATACGCCCTTTTTGGCCAACCAAGCAACCTGGAAAGGCCAATCAGCGCTCCAAAGAAGTCTCGCTTCCCAGCGGGCAAAAGGGCCATGCGGAAAAAAGTGTCCAAACCAGAAATGCAGGACCGGCCATGGAGAAATGGGAGCCTTGCTACGCTGATGGGTGGGATGTAAATTGCCAACAGCCACTCTGGAGAAGTGTACGGTGTGTTCTGAAACATCTAAAAAACACAGCTTGGAGAGCATAGGGCACTTCCACTCATGGGCGTATAAATTGGGAAAACTAAAAATCAGCAAGACACAGGCACCCCAAAGTTTAGGGCTGCTCTGTTGACAAGAACCCCCACTTCATTACACCTTAAATATCCTAGGAAAGAGAAAAATGGATAAAGAAGTTGTGGTCCTCATGTACAATGGAATATCACTCAGCCATGAAATCAACGTCATAAGGCTAGTAGCAGCACGATGAGTGGATTTAGGTACGACGATTCTAAGTGAAATAAGTCACACAGAAAAAGACACTTATCATAAGATATCACTTCTAGAGGGAATGTAAAAACCGCTACACTTGAACTGAATTACAAAACAGAACAGAGTCACACGTTTAGAAAACACACTATGGCTGCTGAACGGGCAAGGTGAGCTGGGGTGATGCATAAAACAAGGGTTTCAAATTAGCTCAGATTCCGTTCCATAAACCCAATATGTAAGAGACAAGACCTATTCCTTTTTCACTGAACTGGACTCAACACCCCCTATTCACCGCACAAGAATATATCTGACTAGTAAGAATCTTCAAACCTATGTATTGATATCTCTCTGTAAGTGAGTCAAGGGGGTGTAAAGCGGCATAAACACAGCCGTGAAAAGCAGCTAAACCCCATTATAAAAATAAATTACTTTTCAAAACCCGTGAAACAAAGACAGTGAAAGAGAGAGAAATTCTTACAAAATTCGTTCAGGGGCTGTGATGCAACCTGGATTGACCATATCTAGACCCACAGCTGATTGAGACATAAGGGTGGACACTCTTGGGGCTGAGAGGTTCGGTGAGGTTGGGTGAGCCAACGCAGACCCTTTCAAGTAATACTGCATAGTACCCATCCCATGGGTCCCAAATCTCCAGGTTCAAGGGCATCTTCCTACATCGAAAACAGGCATGAGAAACCCAGAAGATGGTACACCGTGTGATCGGGAAAGGTTTCTAAAACGCACCTCATTTCTCATCTCCTTGGCTCGGGTTCGCCATTCCAGCCGATTTACTAGCCATCTCCCTCCTTGGAGAATCAGCACCTTTAACCTCCTGTTCCGTACAGGTTGCAATTTGTCCTGAGGATGAACGGGAAGAGGGGGAACCAATGAGAGACTAGCTCTAGGTGTTGGGACAGGCACAGGTCACTCTATTTTCCCATCAGGAAGAAGAATTAAGCACAAGCTCAGCCTGCCCCCCAGAACCAGAAGAGGGCCTGAAGCCATCCTGCGCTCTTGCAGCCAGCTCCCAAAAAAGCGAGTTGAAAAATGGAGCTCAGGGGCACTGCAATTCACAAACCTGCAGAGTTTTAAATGATACCTCTCGTCCACAAATATATTAAGGGAAGGCAACGAAGAGGCTTTGAAAGCAAGGCAGAATTGCAGGAAACAGATTTCAGGAGGTAGATTCGAATCGCCTTGAAAGCACATGAAAAGCGGCAAAACGTGGACAATGATGCCCTTGGCCAAAAAGGGCGTATGCGTTTTTTCCTGAATATATTCAGGAAAAAACGCATACGCCCTTTTTGGCCAACCAAGCAACCTGGAAAGGCCAATCAGCGCTCCAAAGAAGTCTCGCTTCCCAGCGGGCAAAAGGGCCATGCGGAAAAAAGTGTCCAAACCAGAAATGCAGGACCGGCCATGGAGAAATGGGAGCCTTGCTACGCTGATGGGTGGGATGTAAATTGCCAACAGCCACTCTGGAGAAGTGTACGGTGTGTTCTGAAACATCTAAAAAACACAGCTTGGAGAGCATAGGGCACTTCCACTCATGGGCGTATAAATTGGGAAAACTAAAAATCAGCAAGACACAGGCACCCCAAAGTTTAGGGCTGCTCTGTTGACAAGAACCCCCACTTCATTACACCTTAAATATCCTAGGAAAGAGAAAAATGGATAAAGAAGTTGTGGTCCTCATGTACAATGGAATATCACTCAGCCATGAAATCAACGTCATAAGGCTAGTAGCAGCACGATGAGTGGATTTAGGTACGACGATTCTAAGTGAAATAAGTCACACAGAAAAAGACACTTATCCTAAGATATCACTTCTAGAGGGAATGTAAAAACCGCTACACTTGAACTGAATTACAAAACAGAACAGAGTCACACGTTTAGGAAACACACTATGGCTGCTGAACGGGCAAGGTGAGGTGGGGTGATGCATAAAACAAGGGTTTCAAATTAGCTCAGATACCGTTCCATAAACCCAATATGTAAGAGACAAGACCTATTCCTTTTTCAGTGAACTGGACTCAACATCCCCTATTCACCGCACAAGAATATATCTGACTAGTAAGAATCTTCAAACCTATGTATTGATATCTCTCTGTAAGTGAGTCAAGGGGGTGTAAAGCGGCATAAACACAGCCGTGAAAAGCAGCTAAACCCCATTATAAAAATAAATTACTTTTCAAAACCCGTGAAACAAAGACAGTGAAAGAGAGAGAAATTCTTACAAAATTCGTTCAGGGGCTGTGATGCAACCTGGATTGATCATATCTAGACCCACAGCTGATTGAGACATAAGGGTGGACACTCTTGGGGCTGAGAGGTTCGGTGAGGTTGGGTGAGCCAATGCAGACCCTTTCAAGTAATACTGCATGGTACCCATCCCATGGGTCCCAAATCTCCAGGTTCAAGGGCATCTTCCTACGTCGAAAACAGGCATGAGAAACCCAGAAGATGGTACACCGTGTGATCGGGAAAGGTTTCTAAAACGCACCTCATTTCTCATCTCCTTTGCTCGGGTTCGCCATTCCAGCCGATTTACTAGCCATCTCCCTCCTTGGAGAATCAGCACCTTTAACCTCCTGTTCCGTACATGTTGCAATTTGTCCTGAGGATGAACGGGAAGAGGGGGAACCAATGAGAGACTAGCTCTAGGTGTTGGGACAGGAACAGGTCACTCTATTTTCCCATCAGGAAGAAGAATTAAGCACAAGCTCAGCCTGCCCCCCAGAACCAGAAGAGGGCCTGAAGCAATCCTGCGCTTTTGCGGCCAGCTCCCAAAAAAGCGAGTTGAAAAATGGAGCTCAGGGGCACTGCAATTCACAAACCTGCAGAGTTTTAAATGATACCTCTCGTCCACAAATATATTAAGGGAAGGCAACGAAGAGGCTTTGAAAGCAAGGCAGAATTGCAGGAAACAGATTTCAGGAGGTAGATTCCAATCGCCTTGAAAGCACATGAAAAGCGGCAAAACGTGGACAATGATGCCCTTGGCCAAAAAGGGCGTATGCGTTTTTTCCTGAATATATTCAGGAAAAAACGCATACGCCCTTTTTGGCCAACCAAGCAACCTGGAAAGGCAAATCAGCGCTCCAAGGAAGTCTCGCTTCCCAGCGGGCAAAAGGGCCATGCGGAAAAAAGTGTCCAAACCAGAAATGCAGGACCGGCCATGGAGAAATGGGAGACTTGCTACGCTGATGGGTGGGATGTAAATTGCCAACAGACACTCTGGAGAAGTGTACGGTGTGTTCTGAAACATCTAAAAAACACAGCTTGGAGAGCATAGGGCACTTCCACTCATGGGCGTATAAATTGGGAAAACTACAAATCAGCAAGACATAGGCACCCCAAAGTTTAGGGCTGCTCTGTTGACAAGAACCCCCACTTCATTACACCTTAAATATCCTAGGAAAGAGAAAAATGGATAAAGAAGTTGTGGTCCTCATGTACAATGGAATATCACTCAGCCATGAAATCAACGTCATAAGCCTAGTAGCAGCACGATGAGTGGATTTAGGTACGACGATTCTAAGTGAAATAAGTCACACAGAAAAAGACACTTATCCTAAGATATCACTTATAGAGGGAATGTAAAAACCGCTACACTTGAACTGAATTACAAAACAGAACAGAGTCACACGTTTAGGAAACACACTACGGCTGCTGAACGGGAAAGGTGAGGTGGGGTGATGCATAAAACAAGGGTTTCATATTAGCTCAGATACCGTTCCATAAACCCAATATGTAAGAGACAAGACCTATTCCTTTTTCAGTGAACTGGACTCAACACCCCCTATTCACCACACAAGAATATATCTGACTAGTAAGAATCTTCAAACCTCTGTATTGATATCTCTCTGTAAGTGAGTCAAGGGGGTGTAAAGCGGCATAAACACAGCCGTGAAAAGCAGCGAAACCCCATTATAAAAATAAATTACTTTTCAAAACCCGTGAAACAAAGACAGTGAAAGAGAGAGAAATTCTTACAAAATTCGTTCAGGGGCTGTGATGCAACCTGGATTGACCATATCTAGACCCACAGCTGATTGAGACATAAGGGTGGACACTCTTGGGGCTGAGAGGTTCGGTGAGGTTGGGTGAGCCAACGCAGACCCTTTCAAGTAATACTGCATGGTACCCGTCCCATGGGTCCCAAATCTCCAGGTTCAAGGGCATCTTCCTACATCGAAAACAGGCATGAGAAACCCAGAAGATGGTACACCGTGTGATCGGGAAAGGTTTCTAAAACGCACCTCATTTCTCATCTCCTTTGCTCGGGTTCGCCATTCCAGCCGATTTACTAGCCATCTCCCTCCTTGGAGAATCAGCACCTTTAACCTCCTGTTCCGTACAGGTTGCAATTTGTCCTGAGGATGAACGGGAAGAGGGGGAACCAATGAGAGACTAGCTCTAGGTGTTGGGACAGGCACAGGTCACTCTATTTTCCCATCAGGAAGAAGAATTAAGCACAAGCTCAGCCTGCCCCCCAGAACCAGAAGAGGGCCTGAAGCAATCCTGCGCTTTTGCGGCCAGCTCCCAAAAAAGCGAGTTGAAAAATGGAGCTCAGGGGCACTGCAATTCACAAACCTGCAGAGTTTTAAATGATACCTCTCGTCCACAAATATATTAAGGGAAGGCAATGAAGAGGCTTTGAAAGCAAGGCAGATTTGCAGGAAACAGATTTCAGGAGGTAGATTCGAATCGCCTTGAAAGCACATGAAAAGCGGCAAAACGTGGACAATGATGCCCTTGGCCAAAAAGGGCGTATGCGTTTTTTCCTGAATATATTCGGGAAAAAACGCATACGCCCTTTTTGGCCAACCAAGCAACCTGGAAAGGCAAATCAGCGCTCCAAAGAAGTCTCGCTTCCCAGCGGGCAAAACGGCCATGCGGAAAAAAGTGTCCAAACCAGAAATGCAGGACCGGCCATGGAGAAATGGGAGCCTTGCTACGCTGATGGGTGGGATGTAAATTGCCAACAGCCACTCTGGAGAAGTGTACGGTGTGTTCTGAAACATCTAAAAAACACAGCTTGGAGAGCATAGGGCACTTCCACTCATGGGCGTATAAATTGGGAAAACTAAAAATCAGCAAGACACAGGCACCCCAAAGTTTAGGGCTGCTCTGTTGACAAGAACCCCCACTTCATTACACCTTAAATATCCTAGGAAAGAGAAAAATGGATAAAGAAGTTGTGGTCCTCATGTACAAAGGAATATCACTCAGCCATGAAATCAACGTCATAAGGCTAGTAGCAGCACGATGAGTGGATTTAGGTACGACGATTCTAAGTGAAATAAGTCACACAGAAAAAGACACTTATCCTAAGATATCACTTCTAGAGGGAATGTAAAAACCGCTACACTTGAACTGAATTACAAAACAGAACAGAGTCACACGTTTAGGAAACACACTATGGCTGCTGAACGGGCAAGGTGAGGTGGGGTGATGCATAAAACAAGGGTTTCAAATTAGCTCAGATACCGTTCCATAAACCCAATATGTAAGAGACAAGACCTATTCCTTTTTCAGTGAACTGGACTCAACACCCCCTATTCACCGCACAAGAATATATCTGACTAGTAAGAATCTTCAAACCTATGTATTGATATCTCTCTGTAAGTGAGTCAAGGGGGTGTAAAGCGGCATAAACACAGCCGTGAAAAGCAGCTAAGACCCATTATAAAAATAAATTACTTTTCAAAACCCGTGAAACAAAGACAGTGAAAGAGAGAGAAATTCTTACAAAATTCGTTCAGGGGCTGTGATGCAACCTGGATTGACCATATCTAGACCCACAGCTGATTGAGACATAAGGGTGGACACTCTTGGGGCTGAGAGGTTCGGTGAGGTTGGGTGAGCCAACGCAGACCCTTTCAAGTAATACTGCATGGTACCCATCCCATGGGTCCCAAATCTCCAGGTTCAAGGCCATCTTCCTACATCGAAAACAGGCATGAGAAACCCAGAAGATGGTACACCGTGTGATCGGGAAAGGTTTCTAAAACGCACCTCATTTCTCATCTCCTTTGCTCGGGTTCGCCATTCCAGCCGATTTACTAGCCATCTCCCTCCTTGGAGAATCAGCACCTTTAACCTCCTGTTCCGTACAGGTTGCAATTTGTCCTGAGGATGAACGGGAAGAGGGGGAACCAATGAGAGACTAGCTCTAGGTGTTGGGACAGGCACAGGTCACTCTATTTTCCCATCAGGAAGAAGAATTAAGCACAAGCTCAGCCTGCCCCCCAGAACCAGAAGAGGGCCTGAAGCAATCCTGCGCTTTTGCGGCCAGCTCCCAAAAAAGCGCGTTGAAAAATGGAGCTCAGGGGCACTGCAATTCACATACCTGCAGAGTTTTAAATGATACCTCTCGTCCACAAATATATTAAGGGAAGGCAACGAAGAGGCTTTGAAAGCAAGGCAGAATTGCAGGAAACAGATTTCAGGAGGTAGATTCGAATCGCCTTGAAAGCACATGAAAAGCGGCAAAACGTGGACAATGATGCCCTTGGCCAAAAAGGGCGTATGCGTTTTTTCCTGAATATATTCGGGAAAAAACGCATACGCCCTTTTTGGCCAACCAAGCAACCTGGAAAGGCAAATCAGCGCTCCAAAGAAGTCTCGCTTCCCAGCGGGCAAAATGGCCATGCGGAAAAAAGTGTCCAAACCAGAAATGCAGGACCGGCCATGGAGAAATGGGAGCCTTGCTACGCTGATGGGTGGGATGTAAATTGCCAACAGCCACTCTGGAGACGTGTACGGTGTGTTCTGAAACATCTAAAAAACACAGCTTGGAGAGCATAGGGCACTTCCACTCATGGCCGTATAAATTGGGAAAACTAAAAAGCAGCAAGACACAGGCACCCCAAAGTTTAGGGCTGCTCTGTTGACAAGAACCCCCACTTCATTACACCTTAAATATCCTAGGACAGAGAAAAATGGATAAAGAAGTTGTGGTCCTCATGTACAATGGAATATCACTCAGCCATGAAATCAACGTCATAAGGCTAGTAGCAGCACGATGAGTGGATTTAGGTACGACGATTCTAAGTGAAATAAGTCACACAGAAAAAGACACTTATCATAACATATCACTTCTAAGAGGGAATGTAAAAACCGCTACACTTGAACTGAATTACAAAACAGAACAGAGTCACACGTTTAGGAAACACACTATGGCTGCTGAACGGGCAAGGTGAGGTGGGGTGATGCATAAAACAAGGGTTTCAAATTAGCTCAGATACCGTTCCATAAACCCAATATGTAAGATACAAGACCTATTCCTTTTTCAGTGAACTGGACTCAACACCCCCTATTCACTGCACAAGAATATATCTGACTAGTAAGAATCTTCAAACCTACGTATTGATATCTCTCCGTAAGTGAGTCAAGGGTGTGTAAAGCGGCATAAACACAGCCGTGAAAAGCAGCTAAACCCCATTATAAAAATAAATTACTTTTCAAAACCCGTGAAACAAAGACAGTGAAAGAGAGAGAAATTCTTCCAAAATTCGTTCAGGGGCTGTGATGCAACCTGGATTGACCATATCTAGACCCACAGCTGATTGAGACATAAGGGTGGACACTCTTGGGGCTGAGAGGTTCGGTGAGGTTGGGTGAGCCAACGCAGACCCTTTCAAGTAATACTGCATGGTACCCATCCCATGGGTCCCAAATCTCCAGGTTCAAGGGCATCTTCCTACGTCGAAAACAGGCATGAGAAACCCAGAAGATGGTACACCGTGTGATCGGGAAAGGTTTCTAAAACGCACCTCATTTCTCATCTCCTTTGCTCGGGTTCGCCATTCCAGCCGATTTACTAGCCATCTCCCTCCTTGGAGAATCAGCACCTTTAACCTCCTGTTCCGTACAGGTTGCAATTTGTCCTGAGGATGAACGGGAAGAGGGGGAACCAATGAGAGACTAGCTCTAGGTGTTGGGACAGGCACAGGTCACTCTATTTTCCCATCAGGAAGAAGAATTAAGCACAAGCTCAGCCTGCCCCCCAGAACCAGAAGAGGGCCTGAAGCAATCCTGCGCTTTTGCGGCCAGCTCCCAAAAAAGCGAGTTGAAAAATGGAGCTCAGGGGCACTGCAATTCACAAACCTGCAGAGTTTTAAATGATACCTCTCGTCCACAAATATATTAAGGGAAGGCAACGAAGAGGCTTTGAAAGCAAGGCAGAATTGCAGGAAACAGATTTCAGGAGGTAGATTCCAATCGCCTTGAAAGCACACGAAAAGCGGCAAAACGTGGACAATGATGCCCTTGGCCAAAAAGGGCTTATGCGTTTTTTCCTGAATATATTCAGGAAAAAACGCATACGCCCTTTTTGGCCAACCAAGCAACCTGGAAAGGCCAATCAGCGCTCCAAAGAAGTCTCGCTTCCCAGCGGGCAAAAGGGCCATGCGGAAAAAAGTGTCCAAACCAGAAATGCAGGACCGGCCATGGAGAAATGGGAGCCTTGCTACGCTGATGGGTGGGATGTAAATTGCCAACAGCCACTCTGGAGAAGTGTACGGTGTGTTCTGAAACATCTAAAAAACACAGCTTGGAGAGCATAGGGCACTTCCACTCATGGGCGTATAAATTGGGAAAATTAAAAATCAGCAAGACACAGGCACCCCAAAGTTTAGGGCTGCTCTGTTGACAAGAACCCCCACTTCATTACACCTTAAATATCCTAGGAAAGAGAAAAATGGATAAAGAAGTTGGGGTCCTCATGTACAATGGAATATCACTCAGCCATGAAATCAACGTCATAAGGCTAGTAGCAGCACGATGAGTGGATTTAGGTACGACGATACTAAGTGAAATAAGTCACACAGAAAAAGACACTTATCATAAGATATCACTTCTAGAGGGAATGTAAAAACCGCTACACTTGAACTGAATTACAAAACAGAACAGAGTCACACGTTTAGAAAACACACTATGGCTGCTGAACGGGAAAGGTGAGGTGGGGTGATGCATAAAACAAGGGTTTCAAATTAGCTCAGACACCGTTCCATAAACCCAATATGTAAGAGACAAGACCTATTCCTTTTTCAGTGAACTGGACTCAACACCCCCTATTCACCGCACAAGAATATATCTGACTAGTAAGAATCTTCAAACCTATGTATTGATATCTCTCTGTAAGTGAGTCAAGGGGGTGTAAAGCGGCATAAACACAGCCGTGAAAAGCAGCTAAACCCCATTATAAAAATAAATGACTTTTCAAAACCCGTGAAACAAAGACAGTGAAAGAGAGAGAAATTCTTACAAAATTCGTTCAGGGGCTGTGATGCAACCTGGATTGACCATATCTAGACCCACAGCTGATTGAGACATAAGGGTGGACACTCTTGGGGCTGAGAGGTTCGGTGAGGTTGGGTGAGCCAACGCAGACCCTTTCAAGTAATACTGCATGGTACCCATCCCATGGGTCCCAAATCTCCAGGTTCAAGGGCATCTTCCTACGTCGAAAACAGGCATGAGAAACCCAGAAGATGGTACACCGTGTGATCGGGAAATGTTTCTAAAACGCACCTCATTTCTCATCTCCTTTGCTCGGGTTCGCCATTCCAGCCGATTTACTAGCCATCTCCCTCCTTGGAGAATCAGCACCTTTAACCTCCTGTTCCGTACAGGTTGCAATTTGTCCTGAGGATGAACGGGAAGAGGGGGAACCAATGAGAGACTAGCTCTAAGTGTTGGGACAGGCAAAGGTCACTCTATTTTCCCATCAGGAAGAAGAATTAAGCACAAGCTCAGCCTGCCCCCCAGAACCAGAAGAGGGCCTGAAGCAATCCTGCGCTTTTGCGGCCAGCTCCCAAAAAAGCGAGTTGAAAAATGGAGCTCAGGGGCACTGCAATTCACAAACCTGCAGAGTTTTAAATGATACCTCTCGTCCACAAATATATTAAGGGAAGGCAACGAAGAGGCTTTGAAAGCAAGGCAGAATTGCAGGAAACAGATTTCAGGAGGTAGATTCGAATCGCCTTGAAAGCACATGAAAAGCGGCAAAACGTGGACAATGATGCCCTTGGCCAAAAAGGGCGTATGCCTTTTTTCCTGAATATATTCAGGAAAAAACGCATACGCCCTTTTTGGCCAACCAAGCAACCTGGAAAGGCCAATCAGCGCTCCAAAGAAGTCTCGCTTCCCAGCGGGCAAAACGGCCATGCGGAAAAAAGTGTCCAAACCAGAAATGCAGGACCGGCCATGGAGAAATGGGAGCCTTCCTACGCTGATGGGTGGGATGTAAGTTACCAACAGCCACTCTGGAGAAGTGTACGGTGTGTTCTGAAACATCTAAAAAACAGCTTGGAGAGCATAGGGCACTTCCACTCATGGGCGTATCAATTGGGAAAACTAAAAATCAGCAAGACACAGGCACCCCAAAGTTTAGGGCTGCTCTGTTGACAAGAACCCCCACTTCATTACACCTTAAATATCCTAGGAAAGAGAAAAATGGATAAAGAAGTTGTGGTCCTCATGTACAATGGAATATCACTCAGCCATGAAATCAACGTCATAAGGCTAGTAGCAGCACGATGAGTGGATTTAGGTACGACGATTCTAAGTGAAATAAGTCACACAGAAAAAGACACTTATCATAAGATATCACTTCGAGAGGGAATGTAAAAACCGCTACACTTGAACTGAATTACAAAACAGAACAGAGTCACACGTTTAGAAAACACACTATGGCTGCTGAACGGGCAAGGTGAGGTGGGGTGATGCATAAAACAAGGGTTTCAAATTAGCTCAGATACCGTTCCATAAACCCAATATGTAAGAGACAAGACCTATTCCTTTTTCAGTGAACTGGACTCAACACCCCCTATTCACCGCACAAGAATATATCTGACTAGTAAGAATCTTCAAACCTATGTATTGATATCTCTCTGTAAGTGAGTCAAGGGGGTGTAAAGCGGCATAAACACAGCCGTGAAAAGCAGCTAAACCCCATTATAAAAATAAATTACTTTTCAAAACCCGTGAAACAAAGACAGTGAAAGAGAGAGAAATTCTTACAAAATTCGTTCAGGGGCTGTGATGCAACCTGGATTGACCATATCTAGACCCACAGCTGATTGAGACATAAGGGTGGACACTCTTGGGGCTGAGAGGTTCGGTGAGGTTGGGTGAGCCAACGCAGACCCTTTCAAGTAATACTGCATGGTACCCATCCCATGGGTCCCAAATCTCCAGGTTCAAGGGCATCTTCCTACGTCGAAAACAGGCATGAGAAACCCAGAAGATGGTACACCATGTGATCGGGAAAGGTTTCTAAAACGCACCTCATTTCTCAACTCCTTTGCTCGGGTTCGCCATTCCAGCCGATTTACTAGCCATCTCCCTCCTTGGAGAATCAGCACCTTTAACCTCCTGTTCCGTACAGGTTGCAATTTGTCCTGAGGATGAACGGGAAGAGGGGGAACCAATGAGAGACTAGCTCTAGGTGTTGGGACAGGCACAGGTCACTCTATTTTCCCATCAGGAAGAAGAATTAAGCACAAGCTCAGCCTGCCCCCCAGAACCAGAAGAGGGCCTGAAGCAATCCTGCGCTTTTGCGGCCAGCTCCCAAAAAAGCGAGTTGAAAAATGGAGCTCAGGGGCACTGCAATTCACAAACCTGCAGAGTTTTAAATGATACCTCTCGTCCACAAATATATTAAGGGAAGGCAACGAAGAGGCTTTGAAAGCAAGGCAGAATTGCAGGAAACAGATTTCAGGAGGTAGATTCGAATCGCCTTGAAAGCACACGAAAAGCGGCAAAACGTGGACAATGATGCCCTTGGCCAAAAAGGGCGTATGCCTTTTTTCCTGAATATATTCAGGAAAAAACGCATACGCCCTTTTTGGCCAACCAAGCAACCTGGAAAGGCCAATCAGCGCTCCAAAGAAGTCTCGCTTCCCAGCGGGCAAAACGGCCATGCGGAAAAAAGTGTCCAAACCAGAAATGCAGGACCGGCCATGGAGAAATGGGAGCCTTGCTACGCTGATGGGTGGGATGTAAATTGCCAACAGCCACTCTGGAGAAGTGTACGGTGTGTTCTGAAACATCTAAAAAACACAGCTTGGAGAGCATAGGGCACTTCCACTCATGGGCGTATAAATTGGGAAAACTAAATATCAGCAAGACACAGGCACCCCAAAGTTTAGGGCTGCTCTGTTGACAAGAACCCCCACTTCATTACACCTTAAATATCCTAGGAAAGAGAAAAATGGATAAAGAAGTTGTGGTCCTCATGTACAATGGAATATCACTCAGCCATGAAATCAACGTCATAAGGCTAGTAGCAGCACGATGAGTGGATTTAGGTACGACGATTCTAAGTGAAATAAGTCACACAGAAAAAGACACTTATCATAAGATATCACTTCGAGAGGGAATGTAAAAACCGCTACACTTGAACTGAATTACAAAACAGAACAGAGTCACACGTTTAGAAAACACACTATGGCTGCTGAACGGGCAAGGTGAGGTGGGGTGATGCATAAAACAAGGATTTCAAATTAGCTCAGATACCGTTCCATAAACCCAATATGTAAGAGACAAGACCTATTCCTTTTTCAGTGAACTGGACTCAACACCCCCTATTCACCGCACAAGAATATATCTGACTAGTAAGAATCTTCAAACCTATGTATTGATATCTCTCTGTAAGTGAGTCAAGGGGGTGTAAAGCGGCATAAACACAGCCGTGAAAAGCAGCTAAACCCCATTATAAAAATAAACTACTTTTCAAAACCCGTGAAACAAAGACAGTGAAAGAGAGAGAAATTCTTACAAAATTCGTTCAGGGGCTGTGATGCAACCTGGATTGACCATATCTAGACCCACAGCTGATTGAGACATAAGGGTGGACACTCTTGGGGCTGAGAGGTTCGGTGAGGTTGGGTGAGCCAACGCAGACCCTTTCAAGTAATACTGCATGGTACCCATCCCATGGGTCCCAAATCTCCAGGTTCAAGGGCATCTTCCTACATCGAAAACAGGCATGAGAAACCCAGAAGATGGAACACCGTGTGATCGGGAAAGGTTTCTAAAACGCACCTCATTTCTCATCTCCTTTGCTCGGGTTCGCCATTCCAGCCGATTTACTAGCCATCTCCCTCCTTGGAGAATCAGCACCTTTAACCTCCTGTTCCGTACAGGTTGCAATTTGTCCTGAGGATGAACGGGAAGAGGGGGAACCAATGAGAGACTAGCTCTAGGTGTTGGGACAGGCACAGGTCACTCTATTTTCCCATCAGGAAGAAGAATTAAGCACAAGCTCAGCCTGCCCCCCAGAACCAGAAGAGGGCCTGAAGCAATCCTGCGCTTTTGCGGCCAGCTCCCAAAAAAGCGAGTTGAAAAATGGAGCTCAGGGGCACTGCAATTCACAAACCTGCAGAGTTTTAAATGATACCTCTCGTCCACAAATATATTAAGGGAAGGCAACGAAGAGGCTTTGAAAGCAAGGCAGAATTGCAGGAAACAGATTTCAGGAGGTAGATTCGAATCGCCTTGAAAGCACATGAAAAGCGGCAAAACGTGGACAATGCTGCCCTTGGCCAAAAAGGGCATATGCGTTTTTTCCTGAATATATTCAGGAAAAAACGCATACGCCCTTTTTGGCCAACCAAGCAACCTGGAAAGGCCAATCAGCGCTCCAAAGAAGTCTCGCTTCCCAGCGGGCAAAACGGCCATGCGGAAAAAAGTGTCCAAACCAGAAATGCAGGACCGGCCATGGAGAAATGGGAGCCTTGCTACGCTGATGGGTGGGATGTAAATTGCCAACAGCCACTCTGGAGAAGTGTACGGTGTGTTCTGAAACATCTAAAAAACAGCTTGGAGAGCATAGGGCACTTCCACTCATGGGCGTATCAATTGGGAAAACTAAAAATCAGCAAGACACAGGCACCCCAAAGTTTAGGGCTGCTCTGTTGACAAGAACCCCCACTTCATTACACCTTAAATATCCTAGGAAATAGAAAAATGGATAAAGAAGTTGTGGTCCTCATGTACAATGGAATATCACTCAGCCATGAAATCAACGTCATAAGGCTAGTAGCAGCACGATGAGTGGATTTAGGTACGACGATTCTAAGTGAAATAAGTCACACAGAAAAAGACACTTATCCTAAGATATCACTTCTAGAGGGAATGTAAAAACCGCTACACTTGAACTGAATTACAAAACAGAACAGAGTCACACGTTTAGGAAACACACTATGGCTGCTGAACGGGCAAGGTGAGGTGGGGTGATGCATAAAACAAGGGTTTCAAATTAGCTCAGATACCGTTCCATAAACCCAATATGTAAGAGACAAGACCTATTCCTTTTTCAGTGAACTGGACTCAACACCCCCTATTCACCGCACAAGAATATATCTGACTAGTAAGAATCTTCAAACCTATGTATTGATATCTCTCTGTAAGTGAGTCAAGGGGGTGTAAAGCGGCATAAACACAGCCGTGAAAAGCAGCTAAACCCCATTATAAAAATAAATTACTTTTCAAAACCCGTGAAACAAAGACAGTGAAAGAGAGAGAAATTCTTACAAAATTCGTTCAGGGGCTATGATGCAACCTGGATTGACCATATCTAGACCCACAGCTGATTGAGACATAAGGGTGGACACTCTTGGGGCTGAGAGGTTCGGTGAGGTTGGGTGAGCCAACGCAGACCCTTTCAAGTAATACTGCATGGTACCCATCCCATGGGTCCCAAATCTCCAGGTTCAAGGGCATCTTCCTACATCGAAAACAGGCATGAGAAACCCAGAAGATGGAACACCGTGTGATCGGGAAAGGTTTCTAAAACGCACCTCATTTCTCATCTCCTTTGCTCGGGTTCGCCATTCCAGCCGATTTACTAGCCATCTCCCTCCTTGGAGAATCAGCACCTTTAACCTCCTGTTCCGTACAGGTTGCAATTTGTCCTGAGGATGAACGGGAAGAGGGGGAACCAATGAGAGACTAGCTCTAGGTGTTGGGACAGGCACAGGTCACTCTATTTTCCCATCAGGAAGAAGAATTAAGCACAAGCTCAGCCTGCCCCCCAGAACCAGAAGAGGGCCTGAAGCAATCCTGCGCTTTTGCGGCCAGCTCCCAAAAAAGCGAGTTGAAAAATGGAGCTCAGGGGCACTGCAATTCACAAACCTGCAGAGTTTTAAATGATACCTCTCGTCCACAAATATATTAAGGGAAGGCAACGAAGAGGCTTTGAAAGCAAGGCAGAATTGCAGGAAACAGATTTCAGGAGGTAGATTCGAATCGCCTTGAAAGCACATGAAAAGCGGCAAAACGTGGACAATGCTGCCCTTGGCCAAAAAGGGCGTATGCGTTTTTTCCTGAATATATTCAGGAAAAAACGCATACGCCCTTTTTGGCCAACCAAGCAACCTGGAAAGGCCAATCAGCGCTCCAAAGAAGTCTCGCTTCCCAGCGGGCAAAACGGCCATGCGGAAAAAAGTGTCCAAACCAGAAATGCAGGACCGGCCATGGAGAAATGGGAGCCTTGCTACGCTGATGGGTGGGATGTAAATTGCCAACAGCCACTCTGGAGAAGTGTACGGTGTGTTCTGAAACATCTAAAAAACAGCTTGGAGAGCATAGGGCACTTCCACTCATGGGCGTATCAATTGGGAAAACTAAAAATCAGCAAGACACAGGCACCCCAAACTTTAGGGCTGCTCTGTTGACAAGAACCCCCACTTCATTACACCTTAAATATCCTAGGAAATAGAAAAATGGATAAAGAAGTTGTGGTCCTCATGTACAATGGAATATCACTCAGCCATGAAATCAACGTCATAAGGCTAGTAGCAGCACGATGAGTGGATTTAGGTACGACGATTCTAAGTGAAATAAGTCACACAGAAAAAGACACTTATCCTAAGATATCACTTCTAGAGGGAATGTAAAAACCGCTACACTTGAACTGAATTACAAAACAGAACAGAGTCACACGTTTAGGAAACACACTATGGCTGCTGAACGGGCAAGGTGAGGTGGGGTGATGCATAAAACAAGGGTTTCAAATTAGCTCAGATACCGTTCCATAAACCCAATATGTAAGAGACAAGACCTATTCCTTTTTCAGTGAACTGGACTCAACACCCCCTATTCACCGCACAAGAATATATCTGACTAGTAAGAATCTTCAAACCTATGTATTGATATCTCTCTGTAAGTGAGTCAAGGGGGTGTAAAGCGGCATAAACACAGCCGTGAAAAGCAGCTAAACCCCATTATAAAAATAAATTACTTTTCAAAACCCGTGAAACAAAGACAGTGAAAGAGAGAGAAATTCTTACAAAATTCGTTCAGGGGCTGTGATGCAACCTGGATTGACCATATCTAGACCCACAGCTGATTGAGACATAAGGGTGGACACTCTTGGGGCTGAGAGGTTCGGTGAGGTTGGGTGAGCCAACGCAGACCCTTTCAAGTAATACTGCATGGTACCCATCCCATGGGTCCCAAATCTCCAGGTTCAAGGGCATCTTCCTACATCGAAAACAGGCATGAGAAACCCAGAAGATGGAACACCGTGTGATCGGGAAAGGTTTCTAAAACGCACCTCATTTCTCATCTCCTTTGCTCGGGTTCGCCATTCCAGCCGATTTACTAGCCATCTCCCTCCTTGGAGAATCAGCACCTTTAACCTCCTGTTCCGTACAGGTTGCAATTTGTCCTGAGGATGAACGGGAAGAGGGGGAACCAATGAGAGACTAGCTCTAGGTGTTGGGACAGGCACAGGTCACTCTATTTTCCCATCAGGAAGAAGAATTAAGCACAAGCTCAGCCTGCCCCCCAGAACCAGAAGAGGGCCTGAAGCAATCCTGCGCTTTTGCGGCCAGCTCCCAAAAAAGCGAGTTGAAAAATGGAGCTCAGGGGCACTGCAATTCACAAACCTGCAGAGTTTTAAATGATACCTCTCGTCCACAAATATATTAAGGGAAGGCAACGAAGAGGCTTTGAAAGCAAGGCAGAATTGCAGGAAACAGATTTCAGGAGGTAGATTCGAATCGCCTTGAAAGCACATGAAAAGCGGCAAAACGTGGACAATGATGCCCTTGGACAAAAAGGGCGTATGCCTTTTTTCCTGAATATATTCAGGAAAAAACGCATACGCCCTTTTTGGCCAACCAAGCAACCTGGAAAGGCCAATCAGCGCTCCAAAGAAGTCTCGCTTCCCAGCGGGCAAAACGGCCATGCGGAAAAAAGTGTCCAAACCAGAAATGCAGGACCGGCCATGGAGAAATGGGAGCCTTGCTACGCTGATGGGTGGGATGTAAATTGCCAACAGCCACTCTGGAGAAGTGTACGGTGTGTTCTGAAACATCTAAAAAACAGCTTGGAGAGCATAGGGCACTTCCACTCATGGGCGTATCAATTGGGAAAACTAAAAATCAGCAAGACACAGGCACCCCAAAGTTTAGGGCTGCTCTGTTGACAAGAACCCCCACTTCATTACACCTTAAATATCCTAGGAAAGAGAAAAATGGATAAAGAAGTTGTGGTCCTCATGTACAATGGAATATCACTCAGCCATGAAATCAACGTCATAAGGCTAGTAGCAGCACGATGAGTGGATTTAGGTACGACGATTCTAAGTGAAATAAGTCACACAGAAAAAGACACTTATCATAAGATATCACTTCGAGAGGGAATGTAAAAACCGCTACACTTGAACTGAATTACAAAAGAGAACAGAGTCACACGTTTAGAAAACACACTATGGCTGCTGAACGGGCAAGGTGAGGTGGGGTGATGCATAAAACAAGGATTTCAAATTAGCTCAGATACCGTTCCATAAACCCAATATGTAAGAGACAAGACCTATTCCTTTTTCAGTGAACTGGACTCAACACCCCCTATTCACCGCACAAGAATATATCTGACTAGTAAGAATCTTCAAACCTATGTATTGATATCTCTCTGTAAGTGAGTCAAGGGGGTGTAAAGCGGCATAAACACAGCCGTGAAAAGCAGCTAAACCCCATTATAAAAATAAACTACTTTTCAAAACCCGTGAAACAAAGACAGTGAAAGAGAGAGAAATTCTTACAAAATTCGTTCAGGGGCTGTGATGCAACCTGGATTGACCATATCTAGACCCACAGCTGATTGAGACATAAGGGTGGACACTCTTGGGGCTGAGAGGTTCGGTGAGGTTGGGTGAGCCAACGCAGACCCTTTCAAGTAATACTGCATGGTACCCATCCCATGGGTCCCAAATCTCCAGGTTCAAGGGCATCTTCCTACATCGAAAACAGGCATGAGAAACCCAGAAGATGGAACACCGTGTGATCGGGAAAGGTTTCTAAAACGCACCTCATTTCTCATCTCCTTTGCTCGGGTTCGCCATTCCAGCTGATTTACTAGCCATCTCCCTCCTTGGAGAATCAGCACCTTTAACCTCCTGTTCCGTACAGGTTGCAATTTGTCCTGCGGATGAACGGGAAGAGGGGGAACCAATGAGAGACTAGCTCTAGGTGTTGGGACAGGCACAGGTCACTCTATTTTCCCATGAGGAAGAAGAATTAAGCACAAGCTCAGCCTGCCCCCCAGAACCAGAAGAGGGCCTGAAGCAATCCTGCGCTTTTGCGGCCAGCTCCCAAAAAAGCGAGTTGAAAAATGGAGCTCAGGGGCACTGCAATTCACAAACCTGCAGAGTTTTAAATGATACCTCTCGTCCACAAATATATTAAGGGAAGGCAACGAAGAGGCTTTGAAAGCAAGGCAGAATTGCAGGAAACAGATTTCAGGAGGTAGATTCGAATCGCCTTGAAAGCACATGAAAAGCGGCAAAACGTGGACAATGCTGCCCTTGGCCAAAAAGGGCGTATGCGTTTTTTCCTGAATATATTCAGGAAAAAACGCATACGCCCTTTTTGGCCAACCAAGCAACCTGGAAAGGCCAATCAGCGCTCCAAAGAAGTCTCGCTTCCCAGCGGGCAAAACGGCCATGCGGAAAAAAGTGTCCAAACCAGAAATGCAGGACCGGCCATGGAGAAATGGGAGCCTTGCTACGCTGATGGGTGGGATGTAAATTGCCAACAGCCACTCTGGAGAAGTGTACGGTGTGTTCTGAAACATCTAAAAAACAGCTTGGAGAGCATAGGGCACTTCCACTCATGGGCGTATCAATTGGGAAAACTAAAAATCAGCAAGACACAGGCACCCCAAAGTTTAGGGCTGCTCTGTTGACAAGAACCCCCACTTCATTACACCTTAAATATCCTAGGAAATAGAAAAATGGATAAAGAAGTTGTGGTCCTCATGTACAATGGAATATCACTCAGCCATGAAATCAACGTCATAAGGCTAGTAGCAGCACGATGAGTGGATTTAGGTACGACGATTCTAAGTGAAATAAGTCACACAGAAAAAGACACTTATCCTAAGATATCACTTCTAGAGGGAATGTAAAAACCGCTACACTTGAACTGAATTACAAAACAGAACAGAGTCACACGTTTAGGAAACACACTATGGCTGCTGAACGGGCAAGGTGAGGTGGGGTGATGCATAAAACAAGGGTTTCAAATTAGCTCAGATACCGTTCCATAAACCCAATATGTAAGAGACAAGACCTATTCCTTTTTCAGTGAACTGGACTCAACACCCCCTATTCACCGCACAAGAATATATCTGACTAGTAAGAATCTTCAAACCTATGTATTGATATCTCTCTGTAAGTGAGTCAAGGGGGTGTAAAGCGGCATAAACACAGCCGTGAAAAGCAGCTAAACCCCATTATAAAAATAAATGACTTTTCAAAACCCGTGAAACAAAGACAGTGAAAGAGAGAGAAATTCTTACAAAATTCGTTCAGGGGCTGTGATGCAACCTGGATTGACCATATCTAGACCCACAGCTGATTGAGACATAAGGGTGGACACTCTTGGGGCTGAGAGGTTCGGTGAGGTTGGGTGAGCCAACGCAGACCCTTTCAAGTAATACTGCATGGTACCCATCCCATGGGTCCCAAATCTCCAGGTTCAAGGGCATCTTCCTACATCGAAAACAGGCATGAGAAACCCAGAAGATGGAACACCGTGTGATCGGGAAAGGTTTCTAAAACGCACCTCATTTCTCATCTCCTTTGCTCGGGTTCGCCATTCCAGCCGATTTACTAGCCATCTCCCTCCTTGGAGAATCAGCACCTTTAACCTCCTGTTCCGTACAGGTTGCAATTTGTCCTGAGGATGAACGGGAAGAGGGGGAACCAATGAGAGACTAGCTCTAGGTGTTGGGACAGGCACAGGTCACTCTATTTTCCCATCAGGAAGAAGAATTAAGCACAAGCTCAGCCTGCCCCCCAGAACCAGAAGAGGGCCTGAAGCAATCCTGCGCTTTTGCGGCCAGCTCCCAAAAAAGCGAGTTGAAAAATGGAGCTCAGGGGCACTGCAATTCACAAACCTGCAGAGTTTTAAATGATACCTCTCGTCCACAAATATATTAAGGGAAGGCAACGAAGAGGCTTTGAAAGCAAGGCAGAATTGCAGGAAACAGATTTCAGGAGGTAGATTCGAATCGCCTTGAAAGCACATGAAAAGCGGCAAAACGTGGACAATGCTGCCCTTGGCCAAAAAGGGCGTATGCGTTTTTTCCTGAATATATTCAGGAAAAAACGCATACGCCCTTTTTGGCCAACCAAGCAACCTGGAAAGGCCAATCAGCGCTCCAAAGAAGTCTCGCTTCCCAGCGGGCAAAACGGCCATGCGGAAAAAAGTATCCAAACCAGAAATGCAGGACCGGCCATGGAGAAATGGGAGCCTTGCTACGCTGATGGGTGGGATGTAAATTGCCAACAGCCACTCTGGAGAAGTGTACGGTGTGTTCTGAAACATCTAAAAAACAGCTTGGAGAGCATAGGGCACTTCCACTCATGGGCGTATCAATTGGGAAAACTAAAAATCAGCAAGACACAGGCACCCCAAAGTTTAGGGCTGCTCTGTTGACAAGAACCCCCACTTCATTACACCTTAAATATCCTAGGAAATAGAAAAATGGATAAAGAAGTTGTGGTCCTCATGTACAATGGAATATCACTCAGCCATGAAATCAACGTCATAAGGCTAGTAGCAGCATGATGAGTGGATTTAGGTACGACGATTCTAAGTGAAATAAGTCACACAGAAAAAGACACTTATCCTAAGATATCACTTCTAGAGGGAATGTAAAAACCGCTACACTTGAACTGAATTACAAAACAGAACAGAGTCACACGTTTAGGAAACACACTATGGCTGCTGAACGGGCAAGGTGAGGTGGGGTGATGCATAAAACAAGGGTTTCAAATTAGCTCAGATACCGTTCCATAAACCCAATATGTAAGAGACAAGACCTATTCCTTTTTCAGTGAACTGGACTCAACACCCCCTATTCACCGCACAAGAATATATCTGACTAGTAAGAATCTTCAAACCTATGTATTGATATCTCTCTGTAAGTGAGTCAAGGGGGTGTAAAGCGGCATAAACACAGCCGTGAAAAGCAGCTAAACCCCATTATAAAAATAAATTACTTTTCAAAACCCGTGAAACAAAGACAGTGAAAGAGAGAGAAATTCTTACAAAATTCGTTCAGGGGCTGTGATGCAACATGGATTGACCATATCTAGACCCACAGCTGATTGAGACATAAGGGTGGACACTCTTGGGGCTGAGAGGTTCGGTGAGGTTGGGTGAGCCAACGCAGACCCTTTCAAGTAATACTGCATGGTACCCATCCCATGGGTCCCAAATCTCCAGGTTC
This sequence comes from Balaenoptera acutorostrata, assembly GCF_949987535.1. Lineage (NCBI taxonomy): Eukaryota > Metazoa > Chordata > Mammalia > Artiodactyla > Balaenopteridae > Balaenoptera > Balaenoptera acutorostrata. The sequence continues at coordinate 135,949 of NW_026646372.1, read as the reverse complement.
AAGGGCATCTTCCTACATCGAAAACAGGCATGAGAAACCCAGAAGATGGAACACCGTGTGATCGGGAAAGGTTTCTAAAACGCACCTCATTTCTCATCTCCTTTGCTCGGGTTCGCCATTCCAGCCGATTTACTAGCCATCTCCCTCCTTGGAGAATCAGCACCTTTAACCTCCTGTTCCGTACAGGTTGCAATTTGTCCTGAGGATGAACGGGAAGAGGGGGAACCAATGAGAGACTAGCTCTAGGTGTTGGGACAGGCACAGGTCACTCTATTTTCCCATCAGGAAGAAGAATTAAGCACAAGCTCAGCCTGCCCCCCAGAACCAGAAGAGGGCCTGAAGCAATCCTGCGCTTTTGCGGCCAGCTCCCAAAAAAGCGAGTTGAAAAATGGAGCTCAGGGGCACTGCAATTCACAAACCTGCAGAGTTTTAAATGATACCTCTCGTCCACAAATATATTAAGGGAAGGCAACGAAGAGGCTTTGAAAGCAAGGCAGAATTGCAGGAAACAGATTTCAGGAGGTAGATTCGAATCGCCTTGAAAGCACATGAAAAGCGGCAAAACGTGGACAATGATGCCCTTGGACAAAAAGGGCGTATGCCTTTTTTCCTGAATATATTCAGGAAAAAACGCATACGCCCTTTTTGGCCAACCAAGCAACCTGGAAAGGCCAATCAGCGCTCCAAAGAAGTCTCGCTTCCCAGCGGGCAAAACGGCCATGCGGAAAAAAGTGTCCAAACCAGAAATGCAGGACCGGCCATGGAGAAATGGGAGCCTTGCTACGCTGATGGGTGGGATGTAAATTGCCAACAGCCACTCTGGAGAAGTGTACGGTGTGTTCTGAAACATCTAAAAAACAGCTTGGAGAGCATAGGGCACTTCCACTCATGGGCGTATCAATTGGGAAAACTAAAAATCAGCAAGACACAGGCACCCCAAAGTTTAGGGCTGCTCTGTTGACAAGAACCCCCACTTCATTACACCTTAAATATCCTAGGAAAGAGAAAAATGGATAAAGAAGTTGTGGTCCTCATGTACAATGGAATATCACTCAGCCATGAAATCAACGTCATAAGGCTAGTAGCAGCACGATGAGTGGATTTAGGTACGACGATTCTAAGTGAAATAAGTCACACAGAAAAAGACACTTATCATAAGATATCACTTCGAGAGGGAATGTAAAAACCGCTACACTTGAACTGAATTACAAAAGAGAACAGAGTCACACGTTTAGAAAACACACTATGGCTGCTGAACGGGCAAGGTGAGGTGGGGTGATGCATAAAACAAGGATTTCAAATTAGCTCAGATACCGTTCCATAAACCCAATATGTAAGAGACAAGACCTATTCCTTTTTCAGTGAACTGGACTCAACACCCCCTATTCACCGCACAAGAATATATCTGACTAGTAAGAATCTTCAAACCTATGTATTGATATCTCTCTGTAAGTGAGTCAAGGGGGTGTAAAGCGGCATAAACACAGCCGTGAAAAGCAGCTAAACCCCATTATAAAAATAAACTACTTTTCAAAACCCGTGAAACAAAGACAGTGAAAGAGAGAGAAATTCTTACAAAATTCGTTCAGGGGCTGTGATGCAACCTGGATTGACCATATCTAGACCCACAGCTGATTGAGACATAAGGGTGGACACTCTTGGGGCTGAGAGGTTCGGTGAGGTTGGGTGAGCCAACGCAGACCCTTTCAAGTAATACTGCATGGTACCCATCCCATGGGTCCCAAATCTCCAGGTTCAAGGGCATCTTCCTACATCGAAAACAGGCATGAGAAACCCAGAAGATGGAACACCGTGTGATCGGGAAAGGTTTCTAAAACGCACCTCATTTCTCATCTCCTTTGCTCGGGTTCGCCATTCCAGCTGATTTACTAGCCATCTCCCTCCTTGGAGAATCAGCACCTTTAACCTCCTGTTCCGTACAGGTTGCAATTTGTCCTGCGGATGAACGGGAAGAGGGGGAACCAATGAGAGACTAGCTCTAGGTGTTGGGACAGGCACAGGTCACTCTATTTTCCCATGAGGAAGAAGAATTAAGCACAAGCTCAGCCTGCCCCCCAGAACCAGAAGAGGGCCTGAAGCAATCCTGCGCTTTTGCGGCCAGCTCCCAAAAAAGCGAGTTGAAAAATGGAGCTCAGGGGCACTGCAATTCACAAACCTGCAGAGTTTTAAATGATACCTCTCGTCCACAAATATATTAAGGGAAGGCAACGAAGAGGCTTTGAAAGCAAGGCAGAATTGCAGGAAACAGATTTCAGGAGGTAGATTCGAATCGCCTTGAAAGCACATGAAAAGCGGCAAAACGTGGACAATGCTGCCCTTGGCCAAAAAGGGCGTATGCCTTTTTTCCTGAATATATTCAGGAAAAAACGCATACGCCCTTTTTGGCCAACCAAGCAACCTGGAAAGGCCAATCAGCGCTCCAAAGAAGTCTCGCTTCCCAGCGGGCAAAACGGCCATGCGGAAAAAAGTGTCCAAACCAGAAATGCAGGACCGGCCATGGAGAAATGGGAGCCTTGCTACGCTGATGGGTGGGATGTAAATTGCCAACAGCCACTCTGGAGAAGTGTACGGTGTGTTCTGAAACATCTAAAAAACACAGCTTGGAGAGCATAGGGCACTTCCACTCATGGGCGTATAAATTGGGAAAACTAAAAATCAGCAAGACACAGGCACCCCAAAGTTTAGGGCTGCTCTGTTGACAAGAACCCCCACTTCATTACACCTTAAATATCCTAGGAAAGAGAAAAATGGATAAAGAAGTTGTGGTCCTCATGTACAATGGAATATCACTCAGCCATGAAATCAACGTCATAAGGCTAGTAGCAGCACGATGAGTGGATTTAGGTACGACGATTCTAAGTGAAATAAGTCACACAGAAAAAGACACTTATCCTAAGATATCACTTCTAGAGGGAATGTAAAAACCGCTACACTTGAACTGAATTACAAAACAGAACAGAGTCACACGTTTAGGAAACACACTATGGCTGCTGAACGGGCAAGGTGAGGTGGGGTGATGCATAAAACAAGGGTTTCAAATTAGCTCAGATACCGTTCCATAAACCCAATATGTAAGAGACAAGACCTATTCCTTTTTCAGTGAACTGGACTCAACACCCCCTATTCACCGCACAAGAATATATCTGACTAGTAAGAATCTTCAAACCTATGTATTGATATCTCTCTGTAAGTGAGTCAAGGGGGTGTAAAGCGGCATAAACACAGCCGTGAAAAGCAGCTAAACCCCATTATAAAAATAAATTACTTTTCAAAACCCGTGAAACAAAGACAGTGAAAGAGAGAGAAATTCTTACAAAATTCGTTCAGGGGCTGTGATGCAACCTGGATTGACCATATCTAGACCCACAGCTGATTGAGACATAAGGGTGGACACTCTTGGGGCTGAGAGGTTCGGTGAGGTTGGGTGAGCCAACGCAGACCCTTTCAAGTAATACTGCATGGTACCCATCCCATGGGTCCCAAATCTCCAGGTTCAAGGGCATCTTCCTACATCGAAAACAGGCATGAGAAACCCAGAAGATGGAACACCGTGTGATCGGGAAAGGTTTCTAAAACGCACCTCATTTCTCATCTCCTTTGCTCGGGTTCGCCATTCCAGCCGATTTACTAGCCATCTCCCTCCTTGGAGAATCAGCACCTTTAACCTCCTGTTCCGTACAGGTTGCAATTTGTCCTGAGGATGAACGGGAAGAGGGGGAACCAATGAGAGACTAGCTCTAGGTGTTGGGACAGGCACAGGTCACTCTATTTTCCCATCAGGAAGAAGAATTAAGCACAAGCTCAGCCTGCCCCCCAGAACCAGAAGAGGGCCTGAAGCAATCCTGCGCTTTTGCGGCCAGCTCCCAAAAAAGCGAGTTGAAAAATGGAGCTCAGGGGCACTGCAATTCACAAACCTGCAGAGTTTTAAATGATACCTCTCGTCCACAAATATATTAAGGGAAGGCAACGAAGAGGCTTTGAAAGCAAGGCAGAATTGCAGGAAACAGATTTCAGGAGGTAGATTCGAATCGCCTTGAAAGCACATGAAAAGCGGCAAAACGTGGACAATGCTGCCCTTGGCCAAAAAGGGCGTATGCCTTTTTTCCTGAATATATTCAGGAAAAAACGCATACGCCCTTTTTGGCCAACCAAGCAACCTGGAAAGGCCAATCAGCGCTCCAAAGAAGTCTCGCTTCCCAGCGGGCAAAACGGCCATGCGGAAAAAAGTGTCCAAACCAGAAATGCAGGACCGGCCATGGAGAAATGGGAGCCTTGCTACGCTGATGGGTGGGATGTAAATTGCCAACAGCCACTCTGGAGAAGTGTACGGTGTGTTCTGAAACATCTAAAAAACAGCTTGGAGAGCATAGGGCACTTCCACTCATGGGCGTATCAATTGGGAAAACTAAAAATCAGCAAGACACAGGCACCCCAAACTTTAGGGCTGCTCTGTTGACAAGAACCCCCACTTCATTACACCTTAAATATCCTAGGAAATAGAAAAATGGATAAAGAAGTTGTGGTCCTCATGTACAATGGAATATCACTCAGCCATGAAATCAACGTCATAAGGCTAGTAGCAGCACGATGAGTGGATTTAGGTACGACGATTCTAAGTGAAATAAGTCACACAGAAAAAGACACTTATCCTAAGATATCACTTCTAGAGGGAATGTAAAAACCGCTACACTTGAACTGAATTACAAAACAGAACAGAGTCACACGTTTAGGAAACACACTATGGCTGCTGAACGGGCAAGGTGAGGTGGGGTGATGCATAAAACAAGGGTTTCAAATTAGCTCAGATACCGTTCCATAAACCCAATATGTAAGAGACAAGACCTATTCCTTTTTCAGTGAACTGGACTCAACACCCCCTATTCACCGCACAAGAATATATCTGACTAGTAAGAATCTTCAAACCTATGTATTGATATCTCTCTGTAAGTGAGTCAAGGGGGTGTAAAGCGGCATAAACACAGCCGTGAAAAGCAGCTAAACCCCATTATAAAAATAAATTACGTTTCAAAACCCGTGAAACAAAGACAGTGAAAGAGAGAGAAATTCTTACAAAATTCGTTCAGGGGCTGTGATGCAACCTGGATTGACCATATCTAGACCCACAGCTGATTGAGACATAAGGGTGGACACTCTTGGGGCTGAGAGGTTCGGTGAGGTTGGGTGAGCCAACGCAGACCCTTTCAAGTAATACTGCATGGTACCCATCCCATGGGTCCCAAATCTCCAGGTTCAAGGGCATCTTCCTACATCGAAAACAGGCATGAGAAACCCAGAAGATGGAACACCGTGTGATCGGGAAAGGTTTCTAAAACGCACCTCATTTCTCATCTCCTTTGCTCGGGTTCGCCATTCCAGCCGATTTACTAGCCATCTCCCTCCTTGGAGAATCAGCACCTTTAACCTCCTGTTCCGTACAGGTTGCAATTTGTCCTGAGGATGAACGGGAAGAGGGGGAACCAATGAGAGACTAGCTCTAGGTGTTGGGACAGGCACAGGTCACTCTATTTTCCCATCAGGAAGAAGAATTAAGCACAAGCTCAGCCTGCCCCCCAGAACCAGAAGAGGGCCTGAAGCAATCCTGCGCTTTTGCGGCCAGCTCCCAAAAAAGCGAGTTGAAAAATGGAGCTCAGGGGCACTGCAATTCACAAACCTGCAGAGTTTTAAATGATACCTCTCGTCCACAAATATATTAAGGGAAGGCAACGAAGAGGCTTTGAAAGCAAGGCAGAATTGCAGGAAACAGATTTCAGGAGGTAGATTCGAATCGCCTTGAAAGCACATGAAAAGCGGCAAAACGTGGACAATGATGCCCTTGGACAAAAAGGGCGTATGCCTTTTTTCCTGAATATATTCAGGAAAAAACGCATACGCCCTTTTTGGCCAACCAAGCAACCTGGAAAGGCCAATCAGCGCTCCAAAGAAGTCTCGCTTCCCAGCGGGCAAAACGGCCATGCGGAAAAAAGTGTCCAAACCAGAAATGCAGGACCGGCCATGGAGAAATGGGAGCCTTGCTACGCTGATGGGTGGGATGTAAATTGCCAACAGCCACTCTGGAGAAGTGTACGGTGTGTTCTGAAACATCTAAAAAACAGCTTGGAGAGCATAGGGCACTTCCACTCATGGGCGTATCAATTGGGAAAACTAAAAATCAGCAAGACACAGGCACCCCAAAGTTTAGGGCTGCTCTGTTGACAAGAACCCCCACTTCATTACACCTTAAATATCCTAGGAAAGAGAAAAATGGATAAAGAAGTTGTGGTCCTCATGTACAATGGAATATCACTCAGCCATGAAATCAACGTCATAAGGCTAGTAGCAGCACGATGAGTGGATTTAGGTACGACGATTCTAAGTGAAATAAGTCACACAGAAAAAGACACTTATCATAAGATATCACTTCGAGAGGGAATGTAAAAACCGCTACACTTGAACTGAATTACAAAACAGAACAGAGTCACACGTTTAGAAAACACACTATGGCTGCTGAACGGGCAAGGTGAGGTGGGGTGATGCATAAAACAAGGATTTCAAATTAGCTCAGATACCGTTCCATAAACCCAATATGTAAGAGACAAGACCTATTCCTTTTTCAGTGAACTGGACTCAACACCCCCTATTCACCGCACAAGAATATATCTGACTAGTAAGAATCTTCAAACCTATGTATTGATATCTCTCTGTAAGTGAGTCAAGGGGGTGTAAAGCGGCATAAACACAGCCGTGAAAAGCAGCTAAACCCCATTATAAAAATAAACTACTTTTCAAAACCCGTGAAACAAAGACAGTGAAAGAGAGAGAAATTCTTACAAAATTCGTTCAGGGGCTGTGATGCAACCTGGATTGACCATATCTAGACCCACAGCTGATTGAGACATAAGGGTGGACACTCTTGGGGCTGAGAGGTTCGGTGAGGTTGGGTGAGCCAACGCAGACCCTTTCAAGTAATACTGCATGGTACCCATCCCATGGGTCCCAAATCTCCAGGTTCAAGGGCATCTTCCTACATCGAAAACAGGCATGAGAAACCCAGAAGATGGAACACCGTGTGATCGGGAAAGGTTTCTAAAACGCACCTCATTTCTCATCTCCTTTGCTCGGGTTCGCCATTCCAGCTGATTTACTAGCCATCTCCCTCCTTGGAGAATCAGCACCTTTAACCTCCTGTTCCGTACAGGTTGCAATTTGTCCTGCGGATGAACGGGAAGAGGGGGAACCAATGAGAGACTAGCTCTAGGTGTTGGGACAGGCACAGGTCACTCTATTTTCCCATGAGGAAGAAGAATTAAGCACAAGCTCAGCCTGCCCCCCAGAACCAGAAGAGGGCCTGAAGCAATCCTGCGCTTTTGCGGCCAGCTCCCAAAAAAGCGAGTTGAAAAATGGAGCTCAGGGGCACTGCAATTCACAAACCTGCAGAGTTTTAAATGATACCTCTCGTCCACAAATATATTAAGGGAAGGCAACGAAGAGGCTTTGAAAGCAAGGCAGAATTGCAGGAAACAGATTTCAGGAGGTAGATTCGAATCGCCTTGAAAGCACATGAAAAGCGGCAAAACGTGGACAATGCTGCCCTTGGCCAAAAAGGGCGTATGCGTTTTTTCCTGAATATATTCAGGAAAAAACGCATACGCCCTTTTTGGCCAACCAAGCAACCTGGAAAGGCCAATCAGCGCTCCAAAGAAGTCTCGCTTCCCAGCGGGCAAAACGGCCATGCGGAAAAAAGTGTCCAAACCAGAAATGCAGGACCGGCCATGGAGAAATGGGAGCCTTGCTACGCTGATGGGTGGGATGTAAATTGCCAACAGCCACTCTGGAGAAGTGTACGGTGTGTTCTGAAACATCTAAAAAACAGCTTGGAGAGCATAGGGCACTTCCACTCATGGGCGTATCAATTGGGAAAACTAAAAATCAGCAAGACACAGGCACCCCAAAGTTTAGGGCTGCTCTGTTGACAAGAACCCCCACTTCATTACACCTTAAATATCCTAGGAAATAGAAAAATGGATAAAGAAGTTGTGGTCCTCATGTACAATGGAATATCACTCAGCCATGAAATCAACGTCATAAGGCTAGTAGCAGCACGATGAGTGGATTTAGGTACGACGATTCTAAGTGAAATAAGTCACACAGAAAAAGACACTTATCCTAAGATATCACTTCTAGAGGGAATGTAAAAACCGCTACACTTGAACTGAATTACAAAACAGAACAGAGTCACACGTTTAGGAAACACACTATGGCTGCTGAACGGGCAAGGTGAGGTGGGGTGATGCATAAAACAAGGGTTTCAAATTAGCTCAGATACCGTTCCATAAACCCAATATGTAAGAGACAAGACCTATTCCTTTTTCAGTGAACTGGACTCAACACCCCCTATTCACCGCACAAGAATATATCTGACTAGTAAGAATCTTCAAACCTATGTATTGATATCTCTCTGTAAGTGAGTCAAGGGGGTGTAAAGCGGCATAAACACAGCCGTGAAAAGCAGCTAAACCCCATTATAAAAATAAATGACTTTTCAAAACCCGTGAAACAAAGACAGTGAAAGAGAGAGAAATTCTTACAAAATTCGTTCAGGGGCTGTGATGCAACCTGGATTGACCATATCTAGACCCACAGCTGATTGAGACATAAGGGTGGACACTCTTGGGGCTGAGAGGTTCGGTGAGGTTGGGTGAGCCAACGCAGACCCTTTCAAGTAATACTGCATGGTACCCATCCCATGGGTCCCAAATCTCCAGGTTCAAGGGCATCTTCCTACATCGATAACAGGCATGAGAAACCCAGAAGATGGAACACCGTGTGATCGGGAAAGGTTTCTAAAACGCACCTCATTTCTCATCTCCTTTGCTCCGGTTCGCCATTCCAGCCGATTTACTAGCCATCTCCCTCCTTGGAGAATCAGCACCTTTAACCTCCTGTTCCGTACAGGTTGCAATTTGTCCTGAGGATGAACGGGAAGAGGGGGAACCAATGAGAGACTAGCTCTAGGTGTTGGGACAGGCACAGGTCACTCTATTTTCCCATCAGGAAGAAGAATTAAGCACAAGCTCAGCCTGCCCCCCAGAACCAGAAGAGGGCCTGAAGCAATCCTGCGCTTTTGCGGCCAGCTCCCAAAAAAGCGAGTTGAAAAATGGAGCTCAGGGGCACTGCAATTCACAAACCTGCAGAGTTTTAAATGATACCTCTCGTCCACAAATATATTAAGGGAAGGCAATGAAGAGGCTTTGAAAGCAAGGCAGAATTGCAGGAAACAGATTTCAGGAGGTAGATTCGAATCGCCTTGAAAGCACATGAAAAGCGGCAAAACGTGGACAATGCTGCCCTTGGCCAAAAAGGGCGTATGCGTTTTTTCCTGAATATATTCAGGAAAAAACGCATACGCCCTTTTTGGCCAACCAAGCAACCTGGAAAGGCCAATCAGCGCTCCAAAGAAGTCTCGCTTCCCAGCGGGCAAAAGGGCCATGCGGAAAAAAGTGTCCAAACCAGAAATGCAGGACCGGCCATGGAGAAATGGGAGCCTTGCTACGCTGATGGGCGGGATGTAAATTGCCAACAGCCACTCTGGAGAAGTGTACGGTGTGTTCTGAAACATCTAAAAAACAGCTTGGAGAGCATAGGGCACTTCCACTCATGGGCGTATCAATTGGGAAAACTAAAAATCAGCAAGACACAGGCACCCCAAAGTTTAGGGCTGCTCTGTTGACAAGAACCCCCACTTCATTACACCTTAAATATCCTAGGAAATAGAAAAATGGATAAAGAAGTTGGGGTCCTCATGTACAATGGAATATCACTCAGCCATGAAATCAACGTCATAAGGCTAGTTGCAGCACGATGAGTGTATTTAGGTACGACGATTCTAAGTGAAATAAGTCACACAGAAAAAGACACTTATCATAAGATATCACTTCTAGAGAGAATGTAAAAACCGCTACACTTGAACTGAATTACAAAACAGAACAGAGTCACACTTTTAGAAAACACACTATGGCTGCTGAACGGGAAAGGTGAGGTGGGGTGATGCATAAAAAAAAGGTTTCAAATTAGCTCAGACACCGTTCCATAAACCCAATATGTAAGAGACAAGACCTATTCCTTTTTCAGTGAACTGGACTCAATACCCCCTATTCACCGCACAAGAATATATCTGACTAGTAAGAATCTTCAAACCTATGTATTGATATCTCTCTGTAAGTGAGTCAAGGGGGTGTAAAGCGGCATAAACACAGCCGTGAAAAGCAGCTAAACCCCATTATAAAAATAAATTACTTTTCAAAACCCGTGAAACAAAGACAGTGAAAGAGAGAGAAATTCTTACAAAATTCGTTCAGGGGCTGTGATGCAACCTGGATTGACCATATCTAGACCCACAGCTGATTGAGACATAAGGGTGGACACTCTTGGGGCTGAGAGGTTCGGTGAGGTTGGGTGAGCCAACGCAGACCCTTTCAAGTAATACTGCATGGTACCCATCCCATGGGTCCCAAATCTCCAGGTTCAAGGGCATCTTCCTACATCGAAAACAGGCATGAGAAACCCAGAAGATGGTACACCGTGTGATCGGGAAAGGTTTCTAAAACGCACCTCATTTCTCATCTCCTTTGCTCGGGTTCGCCATTCCAGCCGATTTACTAGCCATCTCCCTCCTTGGAGAATCAGCACCTTTAACCTCCTGTTCCGTACAGGTTGCAATTTGTCCTGAGGATGAACGGGAAGAGGGGGAACCAATGAGAGACTAGCTCTAGGTGTTGGGACAGGCACAGGTCACTCTATTTTCCCATCAGGAAGAAGAATTAAGCACAAGCTCAGCCTGCCCCCCAGAACCAGAAGAGGGCCTGAAGCAATCCTGCGCTTTTGCGGCCAGCTCCCAAAAAAGCGAGTTGAAAAATGGAGCTCAGGGGCACTGCAATTCACAAACCTGCAGAGTTTTAAATGATACCTCTCGTCCACAAATATATTAAGGGAAGGCAACGAAGAGGCTTTGAAAGCAAGGCAGAATTGCAGGAAACAGATTTCAGGAGGTAGATTCGAATCGCCTTGAAAGCACACGAAAAGCGGCAAAACGTGGACAATGATGCCCTTGGCCAAAAAGGGCGTATGCGTTTTTTCCTGAATATATTCAGGAAAAAACGCATACGCCCTTTTTGGCCAACCAAGCAACCTGGAAAGGCCAATCAGCGCTCCAAAGAAGTCTCGCTTCCCAGCGGGCAAAAGGGCCATGCGGAAAAAAGTGTCCAAACCAGAAATGCAGGACCGGCCATGGAGAAATGGGAGCCTTGCTACGCTGATGGGTGGGATGTAAACTGCCAACAGCCACTCTGGAGAAGTGTACGGTGTGTTCTGAAACATCTAAAAAACACAGCTTGGAGAGCATAGGGCACTTCCACTCATGGGCGTATAAATTGGGAAAACTAAAAATCAGCAAGACACAGGAACCCCAAAGTTTAGGGCTGCTCTGTTGACAAGAACCCCCACTTCATTACACCTTAAATATCCTAGGAAAGAGAAAAATAGATAAAGAAGTTGGGGTCCTCATGTACAATGGAATATCACTCAGCCATGAAATCAACGTCATAAGGCTAGTAGCAGCACGATGAGTGGATTTAGGTACGAAGATTCTAAGTGAAATAAGTCACACAGAAAAAGACACTTATCATAAGATATCACTTCTAGAGGGAATGTAAAAACCGCTACACTTGAACTGAATTACAAAACAGAACAGAGTCACACGTTTAGAAAACACACTATGGCTGCTGAACGGGCAAGGTGAGGTGGGGTGATGCATAAAACAAGGGTTTCAAATTAGCTCAGATTCCGTTCCATAAACCCAATATGTAAGAGACAAGACGTATTCCTTTTTCACTGAACTGGACTCAACACCCCCTATTCACCGCACAAGAATATATCTGACTAGTAAGAATCTTCAAACCTATGTATTGATATCTCTCTGTAAGTGAGTCAAGGGGGTGTAAAGCGGCATAAACACAGCCGTGAAAAGCAGCTAAACCCCATTATAAAAATAAATGACTTTTCAAAACCCGTGAAACAAAGACAGTGAAAGAGAGAGAAATTCTTACAAAATTCGTTCAGGGGCTGTGATGCAACCTGGATTGACCATATCTAGACCCACAGCTGATTGAGACATAAGGGTGGACACTCTTGGGGCTGAGAGGTTCGGTGAGGTTGGGTGAGCCAACGCAGACCCTTTCACGTAATACTGCATGGTACCCATCCCATGGGTCCCAAATCTCCAGGTTCAAGGGCATCTTCCTACGTCGAAAACAGGCATGAGAAACCCAGAAGATGGTACACCGTGTGATCGGGAAAGGTTTCTAAAACGCACCTCATTTCTCATCTCCTTTGCTCGGGTTCGCCATTCCAGCCGATTTACTAGCCATCTCCCTCCTTGGAGAATCAGCACCTTTAACCTCCTGTTCCGTACAGGTTGCAATTTGTCCTGAGGATGAACGGGAAGAGGGGGAACCAATGAGAGACTAGCTCTAAGTGTTGGGACAGGCACAGGTCACTCTATTTTCCCATCAGGAAGAAGAATTAAGCACAAGCTCAGCCTGCCCCCCAGAACCAGAAGAGGGCCTGAAGCAATCCTGCGCTTTTGCGGCCAGCTCCCAAAAAAGCGAGTTGAAAAATGGAGCTCAGGGGCACTGCAATTCACAAACCTGCAGAGTTTTAAATGATACCTCTCGTCCACAAATATATTAAGGGAAGGCAACGAAGAGGCTTTGAAAGCAAGGCAGAATTGCAGGAAACAGATTTCAGGAGGTAGATTCGAATCGCCTTGAAAGCACACGAAAAGCGGCAAAACGTGGACAATGATGCCCTTGGCCAAAAATGGCGTATGCCTTTTTTCCTGAATATATTCAGGAAAAAACGCATACGCCCTTTTTGGCCAACCAAGCAACCTGGAAAGGCCAATCAGCGCTCCAAAGAAGTCTCGCTTCCCAGCGGGCAAAACGGCCATGCGGAAAAAAGTGTCCAAACCAGAAATGCAGGACCGGCCATGGAGAAATGGGAGCCTTGCTACGCTGATGGGTGGGATGTAAATTGCAAACAGCCACTCTGGAGAAGTGTACGGTGTGTTCTGAAACATCTAAAAAACAGCTTGGAGAGCATAGGGCACTTCCACTCATGGGCGTATCAATTGGGAAAACTAAAAATCAGCAAGACACAGGCACCCCAAACTTTAGGGCTGCTCTGTTGACAAGAACCCCCACTTCATTACACCTTAAATATCCTAGGAAAGACAAAAATGGATAAAGAAGTTGTGGTCCTCATGTACAATGGAATATCACTCAGCCATGAAATCAACGTCATAAGGCTAGTAGCAGCACGATGAGTGGATTTAGGTACGACGATTCTAAGTGAAATAAGTCACACAGAAAAAGACACTTATCATAAGATATCACTTCTAGAGGGAATGTAAAAACCGCTACACTTGAACTGAATTACAAAACAGAACAGAGTCACACGTTTAGAAAACACACTATGGCTGCTGAACGGGCAAGGTGAGGTGGGGTGATGCATAAAACAAGGGTTTCAAATTAGCTCAGATTCCGTTCCATAAACCCAATATGTAAGAGACAAGACGTATTCCTTTTTCACTGAACTGGACTCAACACCCCCTATTCACCGCACAAGAATATATCTGACTAGTAAGAATCTTCAAACCTATGTATTGATATCTCTCTGTAAGTGAGTCAAGGGGGTGTAAAGCGGCATAAACACAGCCGTGAAAAGCAGCTAAACCCCATTATAAAAATAAATGACTTTTCAAAACCCGTGAAACAAAGACAGTGAAAGAGAGAGAAATTCTTACAAAATTCGTTCAGGGGCTGTGATGCAACCTGGATTGACCATATCTAGACCCACAGCTGATTGAGACATAAGGGTGGACACTCTTGGGGCTGAGAGGTTCGGTGAGGTTGGGTGAGCCAACGCAGACCCTTTCACGTAATACTGCATGGTACCCATCCCATGGGTCCCAAATCTCCAGGTTCAAGGGCATCTTCCTACGTCGAAAACAGGCATGAGAAACCCAGAAGATGGTACACCGTGTGATCGGGAAAGGTTTCTAAAACGCCCCTCATTTCTCATCTCCTTTGCTCGGGTTCGCCATTCCAGCCGATTTACTAGCCATCTCCCTCCTTGGAGAATCAGCACCTTTAACCTCCTGTTCCGTACAGGTTGCAATTTGTCCTGAGGATGAACGGGAAGAGGGGGAACCAATGAGAGACTAGCTCTAGGTGTTGGGACAGGCACAGGTCACTCTATTTTCCCATCAGGAAGAAGAATTAAGCACAAGCTCAGCCTGCCCCCCAGAACCAGAAGAGGGCCTGAAGCAATCCTGCGCTTTTGCGGCCAGCTCCCAAAAAAGCGAGTTGAAAAATGGAGCTCAGGGGCACTGCAATTCACAAACCTGCAGAGTTTTAAATGATACCTCTCGTCCACAAATATATTAAGGGAAGGCAACGAAGAGGCTTTGAAAGCAAGGCAGAATTGCAGGAAACAGATTTCAGGAGGTAGATTCTAATCGCCTTGAAAGCACACGAAAAGCGGCAAAACGTGGACAATGATGCCCTTGGCCAAAAAGGGCGTATGCCTTTTTTCCTGAATATATTCAGGAAAAAACGCATACGCCCTTTTTGGCCAACCAAGCAACCTGGAAAGGCCAATCAGCGCTCCAAAGAAGTCTCGCTTCCCAGCGGGCAAAACGGCCATGCGGAAAAAAGTGTCCAAACCAGAAATGCAGGACCGGCCATGGAGAAATGGGAGCCTTGCTACGCTGATGGGTGGGATGTAAATTGCCAACAGCCACTCTGGAGAAGTGTACGGTGTGTTCTGAAACATCTAAAAAACAGCTTGGAGAGCATAGGGCACTTCCACTCATGGGCGTATCAATTGGGAAAACTAAAAATCAGCAAGACACAGGCACCCCAAACTTTAGGGCTGCAATGTTGACAAGAACCCCCACTTCATTACACCTTAAATATCCTAGGAAAGACAAAAATGGATAAAGAAGTTGTCGTCCTCATGTACAATGGAATATCACTCAGCCATGAAATCAACGTCATAAGGCTAGTAGCAGCACGATGAGTGGATTTAGGTACGACGATTCTAAGTGAAATAAGTCACACAGAAAAAGACACTTATCATCAGATATCACTTCGAGAGGGAATGTAAAAACCGCTACACTTGAACTGAATTACAAAACAGAACAGAGTCACACGTTTAGAAAACACACTATGGCTGCTGAACGGGCAAGGTGAGGTGGGGTGATGCATAAAACAAGGGTTTCAAATTAGCTCAGATACCGTTCCATAAACCCAATATGTAAGAGACAAGACCTATTCCTTTTTCAGTGAACTGGACTCAACACCCCCTATTCACCGCACAAGAATATATCTGACTAGTAAGAATCTTCAAACCTATGTATTGATATCTCTCTGTAAGTGAGTCAAGGGGGTGTAAAGCGGCATAAACACAGCCGTGAAAAGCAGCTAAGACCCATTATAAAAATAAATTACTTTTCAAAACCCGTGAAACAAAGACAGTGAAAGAGAGAGAAATTCTTACAAAATTCGTTCAGGGGCTGTGATGCAACCTGGATTGACCATATCTAGACCCACAGCTGATTGAGACATAAGGGTGGACACTCTTGGGGCTGAGAGGTTCGGTGAGGTTGGGTGAGCCAACGCAGACCCTTTCAAGTAATACTGCATGGTACCCATCCCATGGGTCCCAAATCTCCAGGTTCAAGGGCATCTTCCTACATCGAAAACAGGCATGAGAAACCCAGAAGATGGAACACCGTGTGATCGGGAAAGGTTTCTAAAACGCACCTCATTTCTCATCTCCTTTGCTCGGGTTCGCCATTCCAGCCGATTTACTAGCCATCTCCCTCCTTGGAGAATCAGCACCTTTAACCTCCTGTTCCGTACAGGTTGCAATTTGTCCTGAGGATGAACGGGAAGAGGGGGAACCAATGAGAGACTAGCTCTAGGTGTTGGGACAGGCACAGGTCACTCTATTTTCCCATCAGGAAGAAGAATTAAGCACAAGCTCAGCCTGCCCCCCAGAACCAGAAGAGGGCCTGAAGCAATCCTGCGCTTTTGCGGCCAGCTCCCAAAAAAGCGAGTTGAAAAATGGAGCTCAGGGGCACTGCAATTCACAAACCTGCAGAGTTTTAAATGATACCTCTCGTCCACAAATATATTAAGGGAAGGCAACGAAGAGGCTTTGAAAGCAAGGCAGAATTGCAGGAAACAGATTTCAGGAGGTAGATTCGAATCGCCTTGAAAGCACATGAAAAGCGGCAAAACGTGGACAATGATGCCCTTGGCCAAAAAGGGCGTATGCCTTTTTTCCTGAATATATTCAGGAAAAAACGCATACGCCCTTTTTGGCCAACCAAGCAACCTGGAAAGGCCAATCAGCGCTCCAAAGAAGTCTCGCTTCCCAGCGGGCAAAACGGCCATGCGGAAAAAAGTGTCCAAACCAGAAATGCAGGACCGGCCATGGAGAAATGGGAGCCTTGCTACGCTGATGGGTGGGATGTAAATTGCCAACAGCCACTCTGGAGAAGTGTACGGTGTGTTCTGAAACATCTAAAAAACACAGCTTGGAGAGCATAGGGCACTTCCACTCATGGGCGTATAAATTGGGAAAACTAAAAATCAGCAAGACACAGGCACCCCAAAGTTTAGGGCTGCTCTGTTGACAAGAACCCCCACTTCATTACACCTTAAATATCCTAGGAAAGAGAAAAATGGATAAAGAAGTTGGGGTCCTCATGTACAATGGAATATCACTCAGCCATGAAATCAACGTCATAAGGCTAGTAGCAGCACGATGAGTGGATTTAGGTACGACGATACTAAGTGAAATAAGTCACACAGAAAAAGACACTTATCATAAGATATCACTTCTAGAGGGAATGTAAAAACCGCTACACTTGAACTGAATTGCAAAACAGAACAGAGTCAAACGTTTAGAAAACACACTATGGCTGCTGAACGGGAAAGGTGAGGTGGGGTGATGCATAAAACAAGGGTTTCAAATTAGCTCAGACACCGTTCCATAAACCCAATATGTAAGAGACAAGACCTATTCCTTTTTCAGTGAACTGGACTCAACACCCCCTATTCACCGCACAAGAATATATCTGACTAGTAAGAATCTTCAAACCTATGTATTGATATCTCTCTGTAAGTGAGTCAAGGGGGTGTAAAGCGGCATAAACACAGCCGTGAAAAGCAGCTAAACCCCATTATAAAAATAAATTACTTTTCAAAACCCGTGAAACAAAGACAGTGAAAGAGAGAGAAATTCTTCCAAAATTCGTTCAGGGGCTGTGATGCAACCTGGATTGACCATATCTAGACCCACAGCTGATTGAGACATAAGGGTGGACACTCTCGGGGCTGAGAGGTTCGGTGAGGTTGGGTGAGCCAACGCAGACCCTTTCAAGTAATACTGCATGGTACCCATCCCATGGGTCCCAAATCTCCAGGTTCAAGGGCATCTTCCTACGTCGAAAACAGGCATGAGAAACCCAAAAGATGGTACACCGTGTGATCGGGAAATGTTTCTAAAACGCACCTCATTTCTCATCTCCTTTGCTCGGGTTCGCCATTCCAGCCGATTTACTAGCCATCTCCCTCCTTGGAGAATCAGCACCTTTAACCTCCTGTTCCGTACAGGTTGCAATTTGTCCTGAGGATGAACGGGAAGAGGGGGAACCAATGAGAGACTAGCTCTAAGTGTTGGGACAGGCACAGGTCACTCTATTTTCCCATCAGGAAGAAGAATTAAGCACAAGCTCAGCCTGCCCCCCAGAACCAGAAGAGGGCCTGAAGCAATCCTGCGCTTTTGCGGCCAGCTCCCAAAAAAGCGAGTTGAAAAATGGAGCTCAGGGGCACTGCAATTCACAAACCTGCAGAGTTTTAAATGATACCTCTCGTCCACAAATATATTAAGGGAAGGCAACGAAGAGGCTTTGAAAGCAAGGCAGAATTGCAGGAAACAGATTTCAGGAGGTAGATTCGAATCGCCTTGAAAGCACATGAAAAGCGGCAAAACGTGGACAATGATGCCCTTGGCCAAAAAGGGCGTATGCCTTTTTTCCTGAATATATTCAGGAAAAAACGCATACGCCCTTTTTGGCCAACCAAGCAACCTGGAAAGGCCAATCAGCGCTCCAAAGAAGTCTCGCTTCCCAGCGGGCAAAACGGCCATGCGGAAAAAAGTGTCCAAACCAGAAATGCAGGACCGGCCATGGAGAAATGGGAGCCTTGCTACGCTGATGGGTGGGATGTAAATTGCCAACAGCCACTCTGGAGAAGTGTACGGTGTGTTCTGAAACATCTAAAAAACACAGCTTGGAGAGCATAGGGCACTTCCACTCATGGGCGTATAAATTGGGAAAACTAAAAATCAGCAAGACACAGGCACCCCAAAGTTTAGGGCTGCTCTGTTGACAAGAACCCCCACTTCATTACACCTTAAATATCCTAGGAAAGAGAAAAATGGATAAAGAAGTTGTGGTCCTCATGTACAATGGAATATCACTCAGCCATGAAATCAACGTCATAAGGCTAGTAGCAGCACGATGAGTGGATTTAGGTACGACGATTCTAAGTGAAATAAGTCACACAGAAAAAGACACTTATCATCAGATATCACTTCGAGGGGGAATGTAAAAACCGCTACACTTGAACTGAATTACAAAACAGAACAGAGTCACACGTTTAGAAAACACACTATGGCTGCTGAACGGGCAAGGTGAGGTGGGGTGATGCATAAAACAAGGGTTTCAAATTAGCTCAGATACCGTTCCATAAACCCAATATGTAAGAGACAAGACCTATTCCTTTTTCAGTGAACTGGACTCAACACCCCCTATTCACCGCACAAGAATATATCTGACTAGTAAGAATCTTCAAACCTATGTATTGATATCTCTCTGTAAGTGAGTCAAGGGGGTGTAAAGCGGCATAAACACAGCCGTGAAAAGCAGCTAAGACCCATTATAAAAATAAATTACTTTTCAAAACCCGTGAAACAAAGACAGTGAAAGAGAGAGAAATTCTTACAAAATTCGTTCAGGGGCTGTGATGCAACCTGGATTGACCATATCTAGACCCACAGCTGATTGAGACATAAGGGTGGACACTCTTGGGGCTGAGAGGTTCGGTGAGGTTGGGTGAGCCAACGCAGACCCTTTCAAGTAATACTGCATGGTACCCATCCCATGGGTCCCAAATCTCCAGGTTCAAGGGCATCTTCCTACATCGAAAACAGGCATGAGAAACCCAGAAGATGGAACACCGTGTGATCGGGAAAGGTTTCTAAAACGCACCTCATTTCTCATCTCCTTTGCTCGGGTTCGCCATTCCAGCCGATTTACTAGCCATCTCCCTCCTTGGAGAATCAGCACCTTTAACCTCCTGTTCCGTACAGGTTGCAATTTGTCCTGAGGATGAACGGGAAGAGGGGGAACCAATGAGAGACTAGCTCTAGGTGTTGGGACAGGCACAGGTCACTCTATTTTCCCATCAGGAAGAAGAATTAAGCACAAGCTCAGCCTGCCCCCCAGAACCAGAAGAGGGCCTGAAGCAATCCTGCGCTTTTGCGGCCAGCTCCCAAAAAAGCGAGTTGAAAAATGGAGCTCAGGGGCACTGCAATTCACAAACCTGCAGAGTTTTAAATGATACCTCTCGTCCACAAATATATTAAGGGAAGGCAACGAAGAGGCTTTGAAAGCAAGGCAGAATTGCAGGAAACAGATTTCAGGAGGTAGATTCGAATCGCCTTGAAAGCACATGAAAAGCGGCAAAACGTGGACAATGATGCCCTTGGCCAAAAAGGGCGTATGCGTTTTTTCCTGAATATATTCAGGAAAAAACGCATACGCCCTTTTTGGCCAACCAAGCAACCTGGAAAGGCCAATCAGCGCTCCAAAGAAGTCTCGCTTCCCAGCGGGCAAAAGGGCCATGCGGAAAAAAGTGTCCAAACCAGAAATGCAGGACCGGCCATGGAGAAATGGGAGCCTTGCTACGCTGATGGGTGGGATGTAAATTGCCAACAGCCACTCTGGAGAAGTGTACGGTGTGTTCTGAAACATCTAAAAAACACAGCTTGGAGAGCATAGGGCACTTCCACTCATGGGCGTATAAATTGGGAAAACTAAAAATCAGCAAGACACAGGCACCCCAAAGTTTAGGGCTGCTCTGTTGACAAGAACCCCCACTTCATTACACCTTAAATATCCTAGGAAAGAGAAAAATGGATAAAGAAGTTGGGGTCCTCATGTACAATGGAATATCACTCAGCCATGAAATCAACGTCATAAGGCTAGTAGCAGCACGATGAGTGGATTTAGGTACGACGATACTAAGTGAAATAAGTCACACAGAAAAAGACACTTATCATAAGATATCACTTCTAGAGGGAATGTAAAAACCGCTACACTTGAACTGAATTACAAAACAGAACAGAGTCACACGTTTAGAAAACACACTATGGCTGCTGAACGGGAAAGGTGAGGTGGGGTGATGCATAAAACAAGGGTTTCAAATTAGCTCAGACACCGTTCCATAAACCCAATATGTAAGAGACAAGACCTATTCCTTTTTCACTGAACTGGACTCAACACCCCCTATTCACCGCACAAGAATATATCTGACTAGTAAGAATCTTCAAACCTATGTATTGATATCTCTCTGTAAGTGAGTCAAGGGGGTGTAAAGCGGCATAAACACAGCCGTGAAAAGCAGCTAAACCCCATTATAAAAATAAATTACTTTTCAAAACCCGTGAAACAAAGACAGTGAAAGAGAGAGAAATTCTTACAAAATTCGTTCAGGGGCTGTGATGCAACCTGGATTGACCATATCTAGACCCACAGCTGATTGAGACATAAGGGTGGACACTCTTGGGGCTGAGAGGTTCGGTGAGGTTGGGTGAGCCAACGCAGACCCTTTCAAGTAATACTGCATGGTACCCATCCCATGGGTCCCAAATCTCCAGGTTCAAGGGCATCTTCCTACGTCGAAAACAGGCATGAGAAACCCAAAAGATGGTACACCGTGTGATCGGGAAATGTTTCTAAAACGCACCTCATTTCTCATCTCCTTTGCTCGGGTTCGCCATTCCAGCCGATTTACTAGCCATCTCCCTCCTTGGAGAATCAGCACCTTTAACCTCCTGTTCCGTACAGGTTGCAGTTTGTCCTGAGGATGAACGGGAAGAGGGGGAACCAATGAGAGACTAGCTCTAAGTGTTGGGACAGGCACAGGTCACTCTATTTTCCCATCAGGAAGAAGAATTAAGCACAAGCTCAGCCTGCCCCCCAGAACCAGAAGAGGGCCTGAAGCAATCCTGCGCTTTTGCGGCCAGCTCCCAAAAAAGCGAGTTGAAAAATGGAGCTCAGGGGCACTGCAATTCACAAACCTGCAGAGTTTTAAATGATACCTCTCGTCCACAAATATATTAAGGGAAGGCAACGAAGAGGCTTTGAAAGCAAGGCAGAATTGCAGGAAACAGATTTCAGGAGGTAGATTCGAATCACCTTGAAAGCACATGAAAAGCGGCAAAACGTGGACAATGATGCCCTTGGCCAAAAAGGGCGTATGCCTTTTTTCCTGAATATATTCAGGAAAAAACGCATACGCCCTTTTTGGCCAACCAAGCAACCTGGAAAGGCCAATCAGCGCTCCAAAGAAGTCTCGCTTCCCAGCGGGCAAAAGGGCCATGCGGAAAAAAGTGTCCAAACCAGAAATGCAGGACCGGCCATGGAGAAATGGGAGCCTTGCTACGCTGATGGGTGGGATGTAAATTGCCAACAGCCACTCTGGAGAAGTGTACGGTGTGTTCTGAAACATCTAAAAAACAGCTTGGAGAGCATAGGGCACTTCCACTCATGGGCGTATCAATTGGGAAAACTAAAAATCAGCAAGACACAGGCACCCCAAAGTTTAGGGCTGCTCTGTTGACAAGAACCCCCACTTCATTACACCTTAAATATCCTAGGAAAGAGAAAAATGGATAAAGAAGTTGTGGTCCTCATGTACAATGGAATATCACTCAGCCATGAAATCAACGTCATAAGGCTAGTAGCAGCACGATGAGTGGATTTAGGTACGACGATTCTAAGTGAAATAAGTCACACAGAAAAAGACACTTATCATAAGATATCACTTCGAGAGGGAATGTAAAAACCGCTACACTTGAACTGAATTACAAAACAGAACAGAGTCACACGTTTAGAAAACACACTATGGCTGCTGAACGGGAAAGGTGAGGTGGGGTGATGCATAAAACAAGGGTTTCAATTTAGCTCAGATACCGTTCCATAAACCCAATATGTAAGAGACAAGACCTATTCCTTTTTCAGTGAACTGGACTCAACACCCCCTATTCACCGCACAAGAATATATCTGACTAGTAAGAATCTTCAAACCTATGTATTGATATCTCTCTGTAAGTGAGTCAAGGGGGTGTAAAGCGGCATAAACACAGCCGTGAAAAGCAGCTAAACCCCATTATAAAAATAAATTACTTTTCAAAACCCGTGAAACAAAGACAGTGAAAGAGAGAGAAATTCTTACAAAATTCGTTCAGGGGCTGTGATGCAACCTGGATTGACCATATCTAGACCCACAGCTGATTGAGACATAAGGGTGGACACTCTTGGGGCTGAGAGGTTCGGTGAGGTTGGGTGAGCCAACGCAGACCCTTTCAAGTAATACTGCATGGTACCCATCCCATGGGTCCCAAATCTCCAGGTTCAAGGGCATCTTCCTACATCGAAAACAGGCATGAGAAACCCAGAAGATGGAACACCGTGTGATCGGGAAAGGTTTCTAAAACGCACCTCATTTCTCATCTCCTTTGCTCGGGTTCGCCATTCCAGCCGATTTACTAGCCATCTCCCTCCTTGGAGAATCAGGACCTTTAACCTCCTGTTCCGTACAGGTTGCAATTTGTCCTGAGGATGAACGGGAAGAGGGGGAACCAATGAGAGACTAGCTCTAGGTGTTGGGACAGGCACAGGTCACTCTATTTTCCCATCAGGAAGAAGAATTAAGCACAAGCTCAGCCTGCCCCCCAGAACCAGAAGAGGGCCTGAAGCAATCCTGCGCTTTTGCGGCCAGCTCCCAAAAAAGCGAGTTGAAAAATGGAGCTCAGGGGCACTGCAATTCACAAACCTGCAGAGTTTTAATTGATACCTCTCGTCCACAAATATATTAAGGGAAGGCAACGAAGAGGCTTTGAAAGCAAGGCAGATTTGCAGGAAACAGATTTCAGGAGGTAGATTCGAATCGCCTTGAAAGCACATGAAAAGCGGCAAAACGTGGACAATGATGCCCTTGGCCAAAAAGGGCGTATGCCTTTTTTCCTGAATATATTCAGGAAAAAACGCATACGCCCTTTTTGGCCAACCAAGCAACCTGGAAAGGCCAATCAGTGCTCCAAAGAAGTCTCGCTTCCCAGCGGGCAAAACGGCCATGCGGAAAAAAGTGTCCAAACCAGAAATGCAGGACCGGCCATGGAGAAATGGGAGCCTTGCTACGCTGATGGGTGGGATGTAAATTGCCAACAGCCACTCTGGAGAAGTGTACGGTGTGTTCTGAAACATCTAAAAAACAGCTTGGAGAGCATAGGGCACTTCCACTCATGGGCGTATCAATTGGGAAAATTAAAAATCAGCAAGACACAGGCACCCCAAAGTTTAGGGCTGCTCTGTTGACAAGAACCCCCACTTCATTACACCTTAAATATCCTAGGAAATAGAAAAATGGATAAAGAAGTTGTGGTCCTCATGTACAATGGAATATCACTCAGCCATGAAATCAACGTCATAAGGCTAGTAACAGCACGATGAGTGGATTTAGGTACGACGATTCTAAGTGAAATAAGTCACACAGAAAAAGACACTTATCATAAGATATCACTTCTAGAGGGAATGTAAAAACCGCTACACTTGAACTGAATTACAAAACAGAACAGAGTCACACGTTTAGAAAACACACTATGGCTGCTGAACGGGAAAGGTGAGGTGGTGTGATGCATAAAACAAGGGTTTCAAATTAGCTCAGATACCGTTCCATAAACCCAATATGTAAGAGACAAGACCTATTCCTTTTTCAGTGAACTGGACTCAACACCCCCTATTCACCGCACAAGAATATATCTGACTAGTAAGAATCTTCAAACCTATGTATTGATATCTCTCTGTAAGTGAGTCAAGGGGGTGTAAAGCGGCATAAACACAGCCGTGAAAAGCAGCTAAACCCCATTATAAAAATAAATTACTTTTCAAAACCCGTGAAACAAAGACAGTGGAAGAGAGAGAAATTCTTACAAAATTCGTTCAGGGGCTGTGATGCAACCTGGATTGACCATATCTAGACCCACAGCTGATTGAGACATAAGGGTGGACACTCTTGGGGCTGAGAGGTTCGGTGAGGTTGGGTGAGCCAACGCAGACCCTTTCAAGTAATACTGCATGGTACCCATCCCATGGGTCCCAAATCTCCAGGTTCAAGGGCATCTTCCTACATCGAAAACAGGCATGAGAAACCCAGAAGATGGAACACCGTGTGATCGGGAAAGGTTTCTAAAACGCACCTCATTTCTCATCTCCTTTGCTCGGGTTCGCCATTCCAGCCGATTTACTAGCCATCTCCCTCCTTGGAGAATCAGCACCTTTAACCTCCTGTTCCGTACAGGTTGCAATTTGTCCTGAGGATGAACGGGAAGAGGGGGAACCAATGAGAGACTAGCTCTAGGTGTTGGGACAGGCACAGGTCACTCTATTTTCCCATCAGGAAGAAGAATTAAGCACAAGCTCAGCCTGCCCCCCAGAACCAGAAGAGGGCCTGAAGCAATCCTGCGCTTTTGCGGCCAGCTCCCAAAAAAGCGAGTTGAAAAATGGAGCTCAGGGGCACTGCAATTCACAAACCTGCAGAGTTTTAAATGATACCTCTCGTCCACAAATATATTAAGGGAAGGCAACGAAGAGGCTTTGAAAGCAAGGCAGAATTGCAGGAAACAGATTTCAGGAGGTAGATTCGAATCGCCTTGAAAGCACATGAAAAGCGGCAAAACGTGGACAATGATGCCCTTGGCCAAAAAGGGCGTATGCCTTTTTTCCTGAATATATTCAGGAAAAAACGCATACGCCCTTTTTGGCCAACCAAGCAACCTGGAAAGGCCAATCAGTGCTCCAAAGAAGTCTCGCTTCCCAGCGGGCAAAACGGCCATGCGGAAAAAAGTGTCCAAACCAGAAATGCAGGACCGGCCATGGAGAAATGGGAGCCTTGCTACGCTGATGGGTGGGATGTAAATTGCCAACAGCCACTCTGGAGAAGTGTACGGTGTGTTCTGAAACATCTAAAAAACAGCTTGGAGAGCATAGGGCACTTCCACTCATGGGCGTATCAATTGGGAAAACTAAAAATCAGCAAGACACAGGCACCCCAAAGTTTAGGGCTGCTCTGTTGACAAGAACCCCCACTTCATTACACCTTAAATATCCTAGGAAATAGAAAAATGGATAAAGAAGTTGTGGTCCTCATGTACAATGGAATATCACTCAGCCATGAAATCAACGTCATAAGGCTAGTAACAGCACGATGAGTGGATTTAGGTACGACGATTCTAAGTGAAATAAGTCACACAGAAAAAGACACTTATCATAAGATATCACTTCTAGAGGGAATGTAAAAACCGCTACACTTGAACTGAATTACAAAACAGAACAGAGTCACACGTTTAGAAAACACACTATGGCTGCTGAACGGGAAAGGTGAGGTGGGGTGATGCATAAAACAAGGGTTTCAAATTAGCTCAGATACCGTTCCATAAACCCAATATGTAAGAGACAAGACCTATTCCTTTTTCAGTGAACTGGACTCAACACCCCCTATTCACCGCACAAGAATATATCTTACTAGTAAGAATCTTCAAACCTATGTATTGATATCTCTCTGTAAGTGAGTCAAGGGGGTGTAAAGCGGCATAAACACAGCCGTGAAAAGCAGCTAAACCCCATTATAAAAATAAATTACTTTTCAAAACCCGTGAAACAAAGACAGTGGAAGAGAGAGAAATTCTTACAAAATTCTTTCAGGGGCTGTGATGCAACCTGGATTGACCATATCTAGACCCACAGCTGATTGAGACATAAGGGTGGACACTCTTGGGGCTGAGAGGTTCGGTGAGGTTGGGTGAGCCAACGCAGACCCTTTCAAGTAATACTGCATGGTACCCATCCCATGGGTCCCAAATCTCCAGGTTCAAGGGCATCTTCCTACATCGAAAACAGGCATGAGAAACCCAGAAGATGGAACACCGTGTGATCGGGAAAGGTTTCTAAAACGCACCTCATTTCTCATCTCCTTTGCTCGGGTTCGCATTCCAGCCGATTTACTAGCCATCTCCCTCCTTGGAGAATCAGCACCTTTAACCTCCTGTTCCGTACAGGTTGCAATTTGTCCTGAGGATGAACGGGAAGAGGGGGAACCAATGAGAGACTAGCTCTAGGTGTTGGGACAGGCACAGGTCACTCTATTTTCCCATCACGAAGAAGAATTAAGCACAAGCTCAGCCTGCCCCCAAAACCAGAAGAGGGCCTGAAGCAATCCTGCGCTTTTGCGGCCAGCTCCCAAAAAAGCGAGTTGAAAAATGGAGCTCAGGGGCACTGCAATTCACAAACCTGCAGAGTTTTAAATGATACCTCTCGTCCACAAATATATTAAGGGAAGGCAACGAAGAGGCTTTGAAAGCAAGGCAGAATTGCAGGAAACAGATTTCAGGAGGTAGATTCGAATCGCCTTGAATGCACATGAAAAGCGGCAAAACGTGGACAATGATGCCCTTGGCCAAAAAGGGCGTATGCCTTTTTTCCTGAATATATTCAGGAAAAAACGCATACGCCCTTTTTGGCCAACCAAGCAACCTGGAAAGGCCAATCAGCGCTCCAAAGAAGTCTCGCTTCCCAGCTGGCAAAAGGGCCATGGGGAAAAAAGTGCCCAAACCAGAAATGAAGGACCGGCCATGGAGAAATGGGAGCCTTGCTACGCTGATGGGTGGGATGTAAATTGCCAACAGCCACTCTGGAGAAGTGTACGGTGTGTTCTGAAACATCTAAAAAACACAGCTTGGAGAGCATAGGGCACTTCCACTCATGGGCGTATAAATTGGGAAAACTAAAAATCAGCAAGACACAGGCACCCCAAAGTTTAGGGCTGCTCTGTTGACAAGAACCCCCACTTCATTACACCTTAAATATCCTAGGAAAGAGAAAAATGGATAAAGAAGTTGGGGTCCTCATGTACAATGGAATATCACTCAGCCATGAAATCAACGTCATAAGGCTAGTAGCAGCACGATGAGTGGATTTAGGTACGACGATTCTAAGTGAAATAAGTCACACAGAAAAAGACACTTATCATAAGATATCACTTCTAGAGGGAATGTAAAAACCGCTACACTTGAACTGAATTACAAAACAGAACAGAGTCACACGTTTAGAAAACACACTATGGCTGCTGAACGGGAAAGGTGAGGTGGGGTGATGCATAATACAAGGGTTTCAAATTAGCTCAGATACCGTTCCATAAACCCAATATGTAAGAGACAAGACGTATTCCTTTTTCACTGAACTGGACTCAACACCCCCTATTCACCGCACAAGAATATATCTGACTAGTAAGAATCTTCAAACCTATGTATTGATATCTCTCTGTAAGTGAGTCAAGGGGGTGTAAAGCGGCATAAACACAGCCGTGAAAAGCAGCTAAACCCCATTATAAAAATAAATGACTTTTCAAAACCCGTGAAACAAAGACAGTGAAAGAGAGAGAAATTCTTACAAAATTCGTTCAGGGGCTGTGATGCAACCTGGATTGACCATATCTAGACCCACAGCTGATTGAGACATAAGGGTGGACACTCTTGGGGCTGAGAGGTTCGGTGAGGTTGGGTGAGCCAACGCAGACCCTTTCACGTAATACTGCATGGTACCCATCCCATGGGTCCCAAATCTCCAGGTTCAAGGGCATCTTCCTACGTCGAAAACAGGCATGAGAAACCCAGAAGATGGTACACCGTGTGATCGGGAAAGGTTTCTAAAACGCACCTCATTTCTCATCTCCTTTGCTCGGGTTCGCCATTCCAGCCGATTTACTAGCCATCTCCCTCCTTGGAGAATCAGCACCTTTAACCTCCTGTTCCGTACAGGTTGCAATTTGTCCTGAGGATGAACGGGAAGAGGGGGAACCAATGAGAGACTAGCTCTAGGTGTTGGGACAGGCACAGGTCACTCTATTTTCCCATCAGGAAGAAGAATTAAGCACAAGCTCAGCCTGCCCCCCAGAACCAGAAGAGGGCCTGAAGCAATCCTGCGCTTTTGCGGCCAGCTCCCAAAAAAGCGAGTTGAAAAATGGAGCTCAGGGGCACTGCAATTCACAAACCTGCAGAGTTTTAAATGATACCTCTCGTCCACAAATATATTAAGGGAAGGCAACGAAGAGGCTTTGAAAGCAAGGCAGAATTGCAGGAAACAGATTTCAGGAGGTAGATTCTAATCGCCTTGAAAGCACACGAAAAGCGGCAAAACGTGGACAATGATGCCCTTGGCCAAAAAGGGCGTATGCCTTTTTTCCTGAATATATTCAGGAAAAAACGCATACGCCCTTTTTGGCCAACCAAGCAACCTGGAAAGGCCAATCAGCGCTCCAAAGAAGTCTCGCTTCCCAGCGGGCAAAACGGCCATGCGGAAAAAAGTGTCCAAACCAGAAATGCAGGACCGGCCATGGAGAAATGGGAGCCTTGCTACGCTGATGGGTGGGATGTAAATTGCCAACAGCCACTCTGGAGAAGTGTACGGTGTGTTCTGAAACATCTAAAAAACAGCTTGGAGAGCATAGGGCACTTCCACTCATGGGCGTATCAATTGGGAAAACTAAAAATCAGCAAGACACAGGCACCCCAAACTTTAGGGCTGCAATGTTGACAAGAACCCCCACTTCATTACACCTTAAATATCCTAGGAAAGACAAAAATGGATAAAGAAGTTGTCGTCCTCATGTACAATGGAATATCACTCAGCCATGAAATCAACGTCATAAGGCTAGTAGCAGCACGATGAGTGGATTTAGGAACGACGATTCTAAGTGAAATAAGTCACACAGAAAAAGACACTTATCATCAGATATCACTTCGAGAGGGAATGTAAAAACCGCTACACTTGAACTGAATTACAAAACAGAACAGAGTCACACGTTTAGAAAACACACTATGGCTGCTGAACGGGCAAGGTGAGGTGGGGTGATGCATAAAACAAGGGTTTCAAATTAGCTCAGATACCGTTCCATAAACCCAATATGTAAGAGACAAGACCTATTCCTTTTTCAGTGAACTGGACTCAACACCCCCTATTCACCGCACAAGAATATATCTGACTAGTAAGAATCTTCAAACCTATGTATTGATATCTCTCTGTAAGTGAGTCAAGGGGGTGTAAAGCGGCATAAACACAGCCGTGAAAAGCAGCTAAACCCCATTATAAAAATAAATTACTTTTCAAAACCCGTGAAACAAAGACAGTGGAAGAGAGAGAAATTCTTACAAAATTCTTTCAGGGGCTGTGATGCAACCTGGATTGACCATATCTAGACCCACAGCTGATTGAGACATAAGGGTGGACACTCTTGGGGCTGAGAGGTTCGGTGAGGTTGGGTGAGCCAACGCAGACCCTTTCAAGTAATACTGCATGGTACCCATCCCATGGGTCCCAAATCTCCAGGTTCAAGGGCATCTTCCTACATCGAAAACAGGCATGAGAAACCCAGAAGATGGAACACCGTGTGATCGGGAAAGGTTTCTAAAACGCACCTCATTTCTCATCTCCTTTGCTCGGGTTCGCATTCCAGCCGATTTACTAGCCATCTCCCTCCTTGGAGAATCAGCACCTTTAACCTCCTGTTCCGTACAGGTTGCAATTTGTCCTGAGGATGAACGGGAAGAGGGGGAACCAATGAGAGACTAGCTCTAGGTGTTGGGACAGGCACAGGTCACTCTATTTTCCCATCACGAAGAAGAATTAAGCACAAGCTCAGCCTGCCCCCAAAACCAGAAGAGGGCCTGAAGCAATCCTGCGCTTTTGCGGCCAGCTCCCAAAAAAGCGAGTTGAAAAATGGAGCTCAGGGGCACTGCAATTCACAAACCTGCAGAGTTTTAAATGATACCTCTCGTCCACAAATATATTAAGGGAAGGCAACGAAGAGGCTTTGAAAGCAAGGCAGAATTGCAGGAAACAGATTTCAGGAGGTAGATTCGAATCGCCTTGAATGCACATGAAAAGCGGCAAAACGTGGACAATGATGCCCTTGGCCAAAAAGGGCGTATGCCTTTTTTCCTGAATATATTCAGGAAAAAACGCATACGCCCTTTTTGGCCAACCAAGCAACCTGGAAAGGCCAATCAGCGCTCCAAAGAAGTCTCGCTTCCCAGCTGGCAAAAGGGCCATGGGGAAAAAAGTGCCCAAACCAGAAATGAAGGACCGGCCATGGAGAAATGGGAGCCTTGCTACGCTGATGGGTGGGATGTAAATTGCCAACAGCCACTCTGGAGAAGTGTACGGTGTGTTCTGAAACATCTAAAAAACACAGCTTGGAGAGCATAGGGCACTTCCACTCATGGGCGTATAAATTGGGAAAACTAAAAATCAGCAAGACACAGGCACCCCAAAGTTTAGGGCTGCTCTGTTGACAAGAACCCCCACTTCATTACACCTTAAATATCCTAGGAAAGAGAAAAATGGATAAAGAAGTTGGGGTCCTCATGTACAATGGAATATCACTCAGCCATGAAATCAACGTCATAAGGCTAGTAGCAGCACGATGAGTGGATTTAGGTACGACGATTCTAAGTGAAATAAGTCACACAGAAAAAGACACTTATCATAAGATATCACTTCTAGAGGGAATGTAAAAACCGCTACACTTGAACTGAATTACAAAACAGAACAGAGTCACACGTTTAGAAAACACACTATGGCTGCTGAACGGGAAAGGTGAGGTGGGGTGATGCATAATACAAGGGTTTCAAATTAGCTCAGATACCGTTCCATAAACCCAATATGTAAGAGACAAGACGTATTCCTTTTTCACTGAACTGGACTCAACACCCCCTATTCACCGCACAAGAATATATCTGACTAGTAAGAATCTTCAAACCTATGTATTGATATCTCTCTGTAAGTGAGTCAAGGGGGTGTAAAGCGGCATAAACACAGCCGTGAAAAGCAGCTAAACCCCATTATAAAAATAAATGACTTTTCAAAACCCGTGAAACAAAGACAGTGAAAGAGAGAGAAATTCTTACAAAATTCGTTCAGGGGCTGTGATGCAACCTGGATTGACCATATCTAGACCCACAGCTGATTGAGACATAAGGGTGGACACTCTTGGGGCTGAGAGGTTCGGTGAGGTTGGGTGAGCCAACGCAGACCCTTTCACGTAATACTGCATGGTACCCATCCCATGGGTCCCAAATCTCCAGGTTCAAGGGCATCTTCCTACGTCGAAAACAGGCATGAGAAACCCAGAAGATGGTACACCGTGTGATCGGGAAAGGTTTCTAAAACGCACCTCATTTCTCATCTCCTTTGCTCGGGTTCGCCATTCCAGCCGATTTACTAGCCATCTCCCTCCTTGGAGAATCAGCACCTTTAACCTCCTGTTCCGTACAGGTTGCAATTTGTCCTGAGGATGAACGGGAAGAGGGGGAACCAATGAGAGACTAGCTCTAGGTGTTGGGACAGGCACAGGTCACTCTATTTTCCCATCAGGAAGAAGAATTAAGCACAAGCTCAGCCTGCCCCCCAGAACCAGAAGAGGGCCTGAAGCAATCCTGCGCTTTTGCGGCCAGCTCCCAAAAAAGCGAGTTGAAAAATGGAGCTCAGGGGCACTGCAATTCACAAACCTGCAGAGTTTTAAATGATACCTCTCGTCCACAAATATATTAAGGGAAGGCAACGAAGAGGCTTTGAAAGCAAGGCAGAATTGCAGGAAACAGATTTCAGGAGGTAGATTCTAATCGCCTTGAAAGCACACGAAAAGCGGCAAAACGTGGACAATGATGCCCTTGGCCAAAAAGGGCGTATGCCTTTTTTCCTGAATATATTCAGGAAAAAACGCATACGCCCTTTTTGGCCAACCAAGCAACCTGGAAAGGCCAATCAGCGCTCCAAAGAAGTCTCGCTTCCCAGCGGGCAAAACGGCCATGCGGAAAAAAGTGTCCAAACCAGAAATGCAGGACCGGCCATGGAGAAATGGGAGCCTTGCTACGCTGATGGGTGGGATGTAAATTGCCAACAGCCACTCTGGAGAAGTGTACGGTGTGTTCTGAAACATCTAAAAAACAGCTTGGAGAGCATAGGGCACTTCCACTCATGGGCGTATCAATTGGGAAAACTAAAAATCAGCAAGACACAGGCACCCCAAACTTTAGGGCTGCAATGTTGACAAGAACCCCCACTTCATTACACCTTAAATATCCTAGGAAAGACAAAAATGGATAAAGAAGTTGTCGTCCTCATGTACAATGGAATATCACTCAGCCATGAAATCAACGTCATAAGGCTAGTAGCAGCACGATGAGTGGATTTAGGAACGACGATTCTAAGTGAAATAAGTCACACAGAAAAAGACACTTATCATCAGATATCACTTCGAGAGGGAATGTAAAAACCGCTACACTTGAACTGAATTACAAAACAGAACAGAGTCACACGTTTAGAAAACACACTATGGCTGCTGAACGGGCAAGGTGAGGTGGGGTGATGCATAAAACAAGGGTTTCAAATTAGCTCAGATACCGTTCCATAAACCCAATATGTAAGAGACAAGACCTATTCCTTTTTCAGTGAACTGGACTCAACACCCCCTATTCACCGCACAAGAATATATCTGACTAGTAAGAATCTTCAAACCTATGTATTGATATCTCTCTGTAAGTGAGTCAAGGGGGTGTAAAGCGGCATAAACACAGCCGTGAAAAGCAGCTAAGACCCATTATAAAAATAAATTACTTTTCAAAACCCGTGAAACAAAGACAGTGAAAGAGAGAGAAATTCTTACAAAATTCGTTCAGGGGCTGTGATGCAACCTGGATTGACCATATCTAGACCCACAGCTGATTGAGACATAAGGGTGGACACTCTTGGGGCTGAGAGGTTCGGTGAGGTTGGGTGAGCCAACGCAGACCCTTTCAAGTAATACTGCATGGTACCCATCCCATGGGTCCCAAATCTCCAGGTTCAAGGGCATCTTCCTACATCGAAAACAGGCATGAGAAACCCAGAAGATGGAACACCGTGTGATCGGGAAAGGTTTCTAAAACGCACCTCATTTCTCATCTCCTTTGCTCGGGTTCGCCATTCCAGCCGATTTACTAGCCATCTCCCTCCTTGGAGAATCAGCACCTTTAACCTCCTGTTCCGTACAGGTTGCAATTTGTCCTGAGGATGAACGGGAAGAGGGGGAACCAATGAGAGACTAGCTCTAGGTGTTGGGACAGGCACAGGTCACTCTATTTTCCCATCAGGAAGAAGAATTAAGCACAAGCTCAGCCTGCCCCCCAGAACCAGAAGAGGGCCTGAAGCAATCCTGCGCTTTTGCGGCCAGCTCCCAAAAAAGCGAGTTGAAAAATGGAGCTCAGGGGCACTGCAATTCACAAACCTGCAGAGTTTTAAATGATACCTCTCGTCCACAAATATATTAAGGGAAGGCAACGAAGAGGCTTTGAAAGCAAGGCAGAATTGCAGGAAACAGATTTCAGGAGGTAGATTCGAATCGCCTTGAAAGCACATGAAAAGCGGCAAAACGTGGACAATGATGCCCTTGGCCAAAAAGGGCGTATGCCTTTTTTCCTGAATATATTCAGGAAAAAACGCATACGCCCTTTTTGGCCAACCAAGCAACCTGGAAAGGCCAATCAGCGCTCCAAAGAAGTCTCGCTTCCCAGCGGGCAAAACGGCCATGCGGAAAAAAGTGTCCAAACCAGAAATGCAGGACCGGCCATGGAGAAATGGGAGCCTTGCTACGCTGATGGGTGGGATGTAAATTGCCAACAGCCACTCTGGAGAAGTGTACGGTGTGTTCTGAAACATCTAAAAAACACAGCTTGGAGAGCATAGGGCACTTCCACTCATGGGCGTATAAATTGGGAAAACTAAAAATCAGCAAGACACAGGCACCCCAAAGTTTAGGGCTGCTCTGTTGACAAGAACCCCCACTTCATTACACCTTAAATATCCTAGGAAAGAGAAAAATGGATAAAGAAGTTGGGGTCCTCATGTACAATGGAATATCACTCAGCCATGAAATCAACGTCATAAGGCTAGTAGCAGCACGATGAGTGGATTTAGGTACGACGATACTAAGTGAAATAAGTCACACAGAAAAAGACACTTATCATAAGATATCACTTCTAGAGGGAATGTAAAAACCGCTACACTTGAACTGAATTGCAAAACAGAACAGAGTCAAACGTTTAGAAAACACACTATGGCTGCTGAACGGGAAAGGTGAGGTGGGGTGATGCATAAAACAAGGGTTTCAAATTAGCTCAGACACCGTTCCATAAACCCAATATGTAAGAGACAAGACCTATTCCTTTTTCAGTGAACTGGACTCAACACCCCCTATTCACCGCACAAGAATATATCTGACTAGTAAGAATCTTCAAACCTATGTATTGATATCTCTCTGTAAGTGAGTCAAGGGGGTGTAAAGCGGCATAAACACAGCCGTGAAAAGCAGCTAAACCCCATTATAAAAATAAATTACTTTTCAAAACCCGTGAAACAAAGACAGTGAAAGAGAGAGAAATTCTTCCAAAATTCGTTCAGGGGCTGTGATGCAACCTGGATTGACCATATCTAGACCCACAGCTGATTGAGACATAAGGGTGGACACTCTCGGGGCTGAGAGGTTCGGTGAGGTTGGGTGAGCCAACGCAGACCCTTTCAAGTAATACTGCATGGTACCCATCCCATGGGTCCCAAATCTCCAGGTTCAAGGGCATCTTCCTACGTCGAAAACAGGCATGAGAAACCCAAAAGATGGTACACCGTGTGATCGGGAAATGTTTCTAAAACGCACCTCATTTCTCATCTCCTTTGCTCGGGTTCGCCATTCCAGCCGATTTACTAGCCATCTCCCTCCTTGGAGAATCAGCACCTTTAACCTCCTGTTCCGTACAGGTTGCAATTTGTCCTGAGGATGAACGGGAAGAGGGGGAACCAATGAGAGACTAGCTCTAAGTGTTGGGACAGGCACAGGTCACTCTATTTTCCCATCAGGAAGAAGAATTAAGCACAAGCTCAGCCTGCCCCCCAGAACCAGAAGAGGGCCTGAAGCAATCCTGCGCTTTTGCGGCCAGCTCCCAAAAAAGCGAGTTGAAAAATGGAGCTCAGGGGCACTGCAATTCACAAACCTGCAGAGTTTTAAATGATACCTCTCGTCCACAAATATATTAAGGGAAGGCAACGAAGAGGCTTTGAAAGCAAGGCAGAATTGCAGGAAACAGATTTCAGGAGGTAGATTCGAATCGCCTTGAAAGCACATGAAAAGCGGCAAAACGTGGACAATGATGCCCTTGGCCAAAAAGGGCGTATGCCTTTTTTCCTGAATATATTCAGGAAAAAACGCATACGCCCTTTTTGGCCAACCAAGCAACCTGGAAAGGCCAATCAGCGCTCCAAAGAAGTCTCGCTTCCCAGCGGGCAAAACGGCCATGCGGAAAAAAGTGTCCAAACCAGAAATGCAGGACCGGCCATGGAGAAATGGGAGCCTTGCTACGCTGATGGGTGGGATGTAAATTGCCAACAGCCACTCTGGAGAAGTGTACGGTGTGTTCTGAAACATCTAAAAAACACAGCTTGGAGAGCATAGGGCACTTCCACTCATGGGCGTATAAATTGGGAAAACTAAAAATCAGCAAGACACAGGCACCCCAAAGTTTAGGGCTGCTCTGTTGACAAGAACCCCCACTTCATTACACCTTAAATATCCTAGGAAAGAGAAAAATGGATAAAGAAGTTGTGGTCCTCATGTACAATGGAATATCACTCAGCCATGAAATCAACGTCATAAGGCTAGTAGCAGCACGATGAGTGGATTTAGGTACGACGATTCTAAGTGAAATAAGTCACACAGAAAAAGACACTTATCATCAGATATCACTTCGAGGGGGAATGTAAAAACCGCTACACTTGAACTGAATTACAAAACAGAACAGAGTCACACGTTTAGAAAACACACTATGGCTGCTGAACGGGCAAGGTGAGGTGGGGTGATGCATAAAACAAGGGTTTCAAATTAGCTCAGATACCGTTCCATAAACCCAATATGTAAGAGACAAGACCTATTCCTTTTTCAGTGAACTGGACTCAACACCCCCTATTCACCGCACAAGAATATATCTGACTAGTAAGAATCTTCAAACCTATGTATTGATATCTCTCTGTAAGTGAGTCAAGGGGGTGTAAAGCGGCATAAACACAGCCGTGAAAAGCAGCTAAGACCCATTATAAAAATAAATTACTTTTCAAAACCCGTGAAACAAAGACAGTGAAAGAGAGAGAAATTCTTACAAAATTCGTTCAGGGGCTGTGATGCAACCTGGATTGACCATATCTAGACCCACAGCTGATTGAGACATAAGGGTGGACACTCTTGGGGCTGAGAGGTTCGGTGAGGTTGGGTGAGCCAACGCAGACCCTTTCAAGTAATACTGCATGGTACCCATCCCATGGGTCCCAAATCTCCAGGTTCAAGGGCATCTTCCTATATCGAAAACAGGCATGAGAAACCCAGAAGATGGAACACCGTGTGATCGGGAAAGGTTTCTAAAACGCACCTCATTTCTCATCTCCTTTGCTCGGGTTCGCCATTCCAGCCGATTTACTAGCCATCTCCCTCCTTGGAGAATCAGCACCTTTAACCTCCTGTTCCGTACAGGTTGCAATTTGTCCTGAGGATGAACGGGAAGAGGGGGAACCAATGAGAGACTAGCTCTAGGTGTTGGGACAGGCACAGGTCACTCTATTTTCCCATCAGGAAGAAGAATTAAGCACAAGCTCAGCCTGCCCCCCAGAACCAGAAGAGGGCCTGAAGCAATCCTGCGCTTTTGCGGCCAGCTCCCAAAAAAGCGAGTTGAAAAATGGAGCTCAGGGGCACTGCAATTCACAAACCTGCAGAGTTTTAAATGATACCTCTCGTCCACAAATATATTAAGGGAAGGCAACGAAGAGGCTTTGAAAGCAAGGCAGAATTGCAGGAAACAGATTTCAGGAGGTAGATTCGAATCGCCTTGAAAGCACATGAAAAGCGGCAAAACGTGGACAATGATGCCCTTGGCCAAAAAGGGCGTATGCGTTTTTTCCTGAATATATTCAGGAAAAAACGCATACGCCCTTTTTGGCCAACCAAGCAACCTGGAAAGGCCAATCAGCGCTCCAAAGAAGTCTCGCTTCCCAGCGGGCAAAAGGGCCATGCGGAAAAAAGTGTCCAAACCAGAAATGCAGGACCGGCCATGGAGAAATGGGAGCCTTGCTACGCTGATGGGTGGGATGTAAATTGCCAACAGCCACTCTGGAGAAGTGTACGGTGTGTTCTGAAACATCTAAAAAACACAGCTTGGAGAGCATAGGGCACTTCCACTCATGGGCGTATAAATTGGGAAAACTAAAAATCAGCAAGACACAGGCACCCCAAAGTTTAGGGCTGCTCTGTTGACAAGAACCCCCACTTCATTACACCTTAAATATCCTAGGAAAGAGAAAAATGGATAAAGAAGTTGGGGTCCTCATGTACAATGGAATATCACTCAGCCATGAAATCAACGTCATAAGGCTAGTAGCAGCACGATGAGTGGATTTAGGTACGACGATACTAAGTGAAATAAGTCACACAGAAAAAGACACTTATCATAAGATATCACTTCTAGAGGGAATGTAAAAACCGCTACACTTGAACTGAATTACAAAACAGAACAGAGTCACACGTTTAGAAAACACACTATGGCTGCTGAACGGGAAAGGTGAGGTGGGGTGATGCATAAAACAAGGGTTTCAAATTAGCTCAGACACCGTTCCATAAACCCAATATGTAAGAGACAAGACCTATTCCTTTTTCACTGAACTGGACTCAACACCCCCTATTCACCGCACAAGAATATATCTGACTAGTAAGAATCTTCAAACCTATGTATTGATATCTCTCTGTAAGTGAGTCAAGGGGGTGTAAAGCGGCATAAACACAGCCGTGAAAAGCAGCTAAACCCCATTATAAAAATAAATTACTTTTCAAAACCCGTGAAACAAAGACAGTGAAAGAGAGAGAAATTCTTACAAAATTCGTTCAGGGGCTGTGATGCAACCTGGATTGACCATATCTAGACCCACAGCTGATTGAGACATAAGGGTGGACACTCTTGGGGCTGAGAGGTTCGGTGAGGTTGGGTGAGCCAACGCAGACCCTTTCAAGTAATACTGCATGGTACCCATCCCATGGGTCCCAAATCTCCAGGTTCAAGGGCATCTTCCTACGTCGAAAACAGGCATGAGAAACCCAAAAGATGGTACACCGTGTGATCGGGAAATGTTTCTAAAACGCACCTCATTTCTCATCTCCTTTGCTCGGGTTCGCCATTCCAGCCGATTTACTAGCCATCTCCCTCCTTGGAGAATCAGCACCTTTAACCTCCTGTTCCGTACAGGTTGCAGTTTGTCCTGAGGATGAACGGGAAGAGGGGGAACCAATGAGAGACTAGCTCTAAGTGTTGGGACAGGCACAGGTCACTCTATTTTCCCATCAGGAAGAAGAATTAAGCACAAGCTCAGCCTGCCCCCCAGAACCAGAAGAGGGCCTGAAGCAATCCTGCGCTTTTGCGGCCAGCTCCCAAAAAAGCGAGTTGAAAAATGGAGCTCAGGGGCACTGCAATTCACAAACCTGCAGAGTTTTAAATGATACCTCTCGTCCACAAATATATTAAGGGAAGGCAACGAAGAGGCTTTGAAAGCAAGGCAGAA
Source organism: Balaenoptera acutorostrata (assembly GCF_949987535.1). Lineage (NCBI taxonomy): Eukaryota > Metazoa > Chordata > Mammalia > Artiodactyla > Balaenopteridae > Balaenoptera > Balaenoptera acutorostrata. The sequence continues at coordinate 96,780 of NW_026646372.1, read as the reverse complement.
TTGCAGGAAACAGATTTCAGGAGGTAGATTCGAATCACCTTGAAAGCACATGAAAAGCGGCAAAACGTGGACAATGATGCCCTTGGCCAAAAAGGGCGTATGCCTTTTTTCCTGAATATATTCAGGAAAAAACGCATACGCCCTTTTTGGCCAACCAAGCAACCTGGAAAGGCCAATCAGCGCTCCAAAGAAGTCTCGCTTCCCAGCGGGCAAAAGGGCCATGCGGAAAAAAGTGTCCAAACCAGAAATGCAGGACCGGCCATGGAGAAATGGGAGCCTTGCTACGCTGATGGGTGGGATGTAAATTGCCAACAGCCACTCTGGAGAAGTGTACGGTGTGTTCTGAAACATCTAAAAAACAGCTTGGAGAGCATAGGGCACTTCCACTCATGGGCGTATCAATTGGGAAAACTAAAAATCAGCAAGACACAGGCACCCCAAAGTTTAGGGCTGCTCTGTTGACAAGAACCCCCACTTCATTACACCTTAAATATCCTAGGAAAGAGAAAAATGGATAAAGAAGTTGTGGTCCTCATGTACAATGGAATATCACTCAGCCATGAAATCAACGTCATAAGGCTAGTAGCAGCACGATGAGTGGATTTAGGTACGACGATTCTAAGTGAAATAAGTCACACAGAAAAAGACACTTATCATAAGATATCACTTCGAGAGGGAATGTAAAAACCGCTACACTTGAACTGAATTACAAAACAGAACAGAGTCACACGTTTAGAAAACACACTATGGCTGCTGAACGGGAAAGGTGAGGTGGGGTGATGCATAAAACAAGGGTTTCAATTTAGCTCAGATACCGTTCCATAAACCCAATATGTAAGAGACAAGACCTATTCCTTTTTCAGTGAACTGGACTCAACACCCCCTATTCACCGCACAAGAATATATCTGACTAGTAAGAATCTTCAAACCTATGTATTGATATCTCTCTGTAAGTGAGTCAAGGGGGTGTAAAGCGGCATAAACACAGCCGTGAAAAGCAGCTAAACCCCATTATAAAAATAAATTACTTTTCAAAACCCGTGAAACAAAGACAGTGGAAGAGAGAGAAATTCTTACAAAATTCGTTCAGGGGCTGTGATGCAACCTGGATTGACCATATCTAGACCCACAGCTGATTGAGACATAAGGGTGGACACTCTTGGGGCTGAGAGGTTCGGTGAGGTTGGGTGAGCCAACGCAGACCCTTTCAAGTAATACTGCATGGTACCCATCCCATGGGTCCCAAATCTCCAGGTTCAAGGGCATCTTCCTACATCGAAAACAGGCATGAGAAACCCAGAAGATGGAACACCGTGTGATCGGGAAAGGTTTCTAAAACGCACCTCATTTCTCATCTCCTTTGCTCGGGTTCGCCATTCCAGCCGATTTACTAGCCATCTCCCTCCTTGGAGAATCAGCACCTTTAACCTCCTGTTCCGTACAGGTTGCAATTTGTCCTGAGGATGAACGGGAAGAGGGGGAACCAATGAGAGACTAGCTCTAGGTGTTGGGACAGGCACAGGTCACTCTATTTTCCCATCAGGAAGAAGAATTAAGCACAAGCTCAGCCTGCCCCCCAGAACCAGAAGAGGGCCTGAAGCAATCCTGCGCTTTTGCGGCCAGCTCCCAAAAAAGCGAGTTGAAAAATGGAGCTCAGGGGCACTGCAATTCACAAACCTGCAGAGTTTTAAATGATACCTCTCGTCCACAAATATATTAAGGGAAGGCAACGAAGAGGCTTTGAAAGCAAGGCAGATTTGCAGGAAACAGATTTCAGGAGGTAGATTCGAATCGCCTTGAAAGCACATGAAAAGCGGCAAAACGTGGACAATGATGCCCTTGGCCAAAAAGGGCGTATGCCTTTTTTCCTGAATATATTCAGGAAAAAACGCATACGCCCTTTTTGGCCAACCAAGCAACCTGGAAAGGCCAATCAGTGCTCCAAAGAAGTCTCGCTTCCCAGCGGGCAAAACGGCCATGCGGAAAAAAGTGTCCAAACCAGAAATGCAGGACCGGCCATGGAGAAATGGGAGCCTTGCTACGCTGATGGGTGGGATGTAAATTGCCAACAGCCACTCTGGAGAAGTGTACGGTGTGTTCTGAAACATCTAAAAAACAGCTTGGAGAGCATAGGGCACTTCCACTCATGGGCGTATCAATTGGGAAAATTAAAAATCAGCAAGACACAGGCACCCCAAAGTTTAGGGCTGCTCTGTTGACAAGAACCCCCACTTCATTACACCTTAAATATCCTAGGAAATAGAAAAATGGATAAAGAAGTTGTGGTCCTCATGTACAATGGAATATCACTCAGCCATGAAATCAACGTCATAAGGCTAGTAACAGCACGATGAGTGGATTTAGGTACGACGATTCTAAGTGAAATAAGTCACACAGAAAAAGACACTTATCATAAGATATCACTTCTAGAGGGAATGTAAAAACCGCTACACTTGAACTGAATTACAAAACAGAACAGAGTCACACGTTTAGAAAACACACTATGGCTGCTGAACGGGAAAGGTGAGGTGGTGTGATGCATAAAACAAGGGTTTCAAATTAGCTCAGATACCGTTCCATAAACCCAATATGTAAGAGACAAGACCTATTCCTTTTTCAGTGAACTGGACTCAACACCCCCTATTCACCGCACAAGAATATATCTGACTAGTAAGAATCTTCAAACCTATGTATTGATATCTCTCTGTAAGTGAGTCAAGGGGGTGTAAAGCGGCATAAACACAGCCGTGAAAAGCAGCTAAACCCCATTATAAAAATAAATTACTTTTCAAAACCCGTGAAACAAAGACAGTGGAAGAGAGAGAAATTCTTACAAAATTCGTTCAGGGGCTGTGATGCAACCTGGATTGACCATATCTAGACCCACAGCTGATTGAGACATAAGGGTGGACACTCTTGGGGCTGAGAGGTTCGGTGAGGTTGGGTGAGCCAACGCAGACCCTTTCAAGTAATACTGCATGGTACCCATCCCATGGGTCCCAAATCTCCAGGTTCAAGGGCATCTTCCTACATCGAAAACAGGCATGAGAAACCCAGAAGATGGAACACCGTGTGATCGGGAAAGGTTTCTAAAACGCACCTCATTTCTCATCTCCTTTGCTCGGGTTCGCCATTCCAGCCGATTTACTAGCCATCTCCCTCCTTGGAGAATCAGCACCTTTAACCTCCTGTTCCGTACAGGTTGCAATTTGTCCTGAGGATGAACGGGAAGAGGGGGAACCAATGAGAGACTAGCTCTAGGTGTTGGGACAGGCACAGGTCACTCTATTTTCCCATCAGGAAGAAGAATTAAGCACAAGCTCAGCCTGCCCCCCAGAACCAGAAGAGGGCCTGAAGCAATCCTGCGCTTTTGCGGCCAGCTCCCAAAAAAGCGAGTTGAAAAATGGAGCTCAGGGGCACTGCAATTCACAAACCTGCAGAGTTTTAAATGATACCTCTCGTCCACAAATATATTAAGGGAAGGCAACGAAGAGGCTTTGAAAGCAAGGCAGAATTGCAGGAAACAGATTTCAGGAGGTAGATTCGAATCGCCTTGAAAGCACATGAAAAGCGGCAAAACGTGGACAATGATGCCCTTGGCCAAAAAGGGCGTATGCCTTTTTTCCTGAATATATTCAGGAAAAAACGCATACGCCCTTTTTGGCCAACCAAGCAACCTGGAAAGGCCAATCAGTGCTCCAAAGAAGTCTCGCTTCCCAGCGGGCAAAACGGCCATGCGGAAAAAAGTGTCCAAACCAGAAATGCAGGACCGGCCATGGAGAAATGGGAGCCTTGCTACGCTGATGGGTGGGATGTAAATTGCCAACAGCCACTCTGGAGAAGTGTACGGTGTGTTCTGAAACATCTAAAAAACAGCTTGGAGAGCATAGGGCACTTCCACTCATGGGCGTATCAATTGGGAAAACTAAAAATCAGCAAGACACAGGCACCCCAAAGTTTAGGGCTGCTCTGTTGACAAGAACCCCCACTTCATTACACCTTAAATATCCTAGGAAATAGAAAAATGGATAAAGAAGTTGTGGTCCTCATGTACAATGGAATATCACTCAGCCATGAAATCAACGTCATAAGGCTAGTAACAGCACGATGAGTGGATTTAGGTACGACGATTCTAAGTGAAATAAGTCACACAGAAAAAGACACTTATCATAAGATATCACTTCTAGAGGGAATGTAAAAACCGCTACACTTGAACTGAATTACAAAACAGAACAGAGTCACACGTTTAGAAAACACACTATGGCTGCTGAACGGGAAAGGTGAGGTGGGGTGATGCATAAAACAAGGGTTTCAAATTAGCTCAGATACCGTTCCATAAACCCAATATGTAAGAGACAAGACCTATTCCTTTTTCAGTGAACTGGACTCAACACCCCCTATTCACCGCACAAGAATATATCTTACTAGTAAGAATCTTCAAACCTATGTATTGATATCTCTCTGTAAGTGAGTCAAGGGGGTGTAAAGCGGCATAAACACAGCCGTGAAAAGCAGCTAAACCCCATTATAAAAATAAATTACTTTTCAAAACCCGTGAAACAAAGACAGTGGAAGAGAGAGAAATTCTTACAAAATTCTTTCAGGGGCTGTGATGCAACCTGGATTGACCATATCTAGACCCACAGCTGATTGAGACATAAGGGTGGACACTCTTGGGGCTGAGAGGTTCGGTGAGGTTGGGTGAGCCAACGCAGACCCTTTCAAGTAATACTGCATGGTACCCATCCCATGGGTCCCAAATCTCCAGGTTCAAGGGCATCTTCCTACATCGAAAACAGGCATGAGAAACCCAGAAGATGGAACACCGTGTGATCGGGAAAGGTTTCTAAAACGCACCTCATTTCTCATCTCCTTTGCTCGGGTTCGCATTCCAGCCGATTTACTAGCCATCTCCCTCCTTGGAGAATCAGCACCTTTAACCTCCTGTTCCGTACAGGTTGCAATTTGTCCTGAGAATGAACGGGAAGAGGGGGAACCAATGAGAGACTAGCTCTAGGTGTTGGGACAGGCACAGGTCACTCTATTTTCCCATCACGAAGAAGAATTAAGCACAAGCTCAGCCTGCCCCCAAAACCAGAAGAGGGCCTGAAGCAATCCTGCGCTTTTGCGGCCAGCTCCCAAAAAAGCGAGTTGAAAAATGGAGCTCAGGGGCACTGCAATTCACAAACCTGCAGAGTTTTAAATGATACCTCTCGTCCACAAATATATTAAGGGAAGGCAACGAAGAGGCTTTGAAAGCAAGGCAGAATTGCAGGAAACAGATTTCAGGAGGTAGATTCGAATCGCCTTGAATGCACATGAAAAGCGGCAAAACGTGGACAATGATGCCCTTGGCCAAAAAGGGCGTATGCCTTTTTTCCTGAATATATTCAGGAAAAAACGCATACGCCCTTTTTGGCCAACCAAGCAACCTGGAAAGGCCAATCAGCGCTCCAAAGAAGTCTCGCTTCCCAGCTGGCAAAAGGGCCATGGGGAAAAAAGTGCCCAAACCAGAAATGAAGGACCGGCCATGGAGAAATGGGAGCCTTGCTACGCTGATGGGTGGGATGTAAATTGCCAACAGCCACTCTGGAGAAGTGTACGGTGTGTTCTGAAACATCTAAAAAACACAGCTTGGAGAGCATAGGGCACTTCCACTCATGGGCGTATAAATTGGGAAAACTAAAAATCAGCAAGACACAGGCACCCCAAAGTTTAGGGCTGCTCTGTTGACAAGAACCCCCACTTCATTACACCTTAAATATCCTAGGAAAGAGAAAAATGGATAAAGAAGTTGGGGTCCTCATGTACAATGGAATATCACTCAGCCATGAAATCAACGTCATAAGGCTAGTAGCAGCACGATGAGTGGATTTAGGTACGACGATTCTAAGTGAAATAAGTCACACAGAAAAAGACACTTATCATAAGATATCACTTCTAGAGGGAATGTAAAAACCGCTACACTTGAACTGAATTACAAAACAGAACAGAGTCACACGTTTAGAAAACACACTATGGCTGCTGAACGGGAAAGGTGAGGTGGGGTGATGCATAATACAAGGGTTTCAAATTAGCTCAGATACCGTTCCATAAACCCAATATGTAAGAGACAAGACCTATTCCTTTTTCAGTGAACTGGACTCAACACCCCCTATTCACCGCACAAGAATATATCTGACTAGTAAGTATCTTCAAACCTATGTATTGATATCTCTCTGTAAGTGAGTCAAGGGGGTGTAAAGCGGCATAAACACAGCCGTGAAAAGCAGCTAAACCCCATTATAAAAATAAATTACTTTTCAAAACCCGTGAAACAAAGACAGTGGAAGAGAGAGAAATTCTTACAAAATTCGTTCAGGGGCTGTGATGCAACCTGGATTGACCATATCTAGACCCACAGCTGATTGAGACATAAGGGTGGACACTCTTGGGGCTGAGAGGTTCGGTGAGGTTGGGTGAGCCAACGCAGACCCTTTCAAGTAATACTGCATGGTACCCATCCCATGGGTCCCAAATCTCCAGGTTCAAGGGCATCTTCCTACATCGAAAACAGGCATGAGAAACCCAGAAGATGGAACACCGTGTGATCGGGAAAGGTTTCTAAAACGCACCTCATTTCTCATCTCCTTTGCTCGGGTTCGCCATTCCAGCCGATTTACTAGCCATCTCCCTCCTTGGAGAATCAGCACCTTTAACCTCCTGTTCCGTACAGGTTGCAATTTGTCCTGAGGATGAACGGGAAGAGGGGGAACCAATGAGAGACTAGCTCTAGGTGTTGGGACAGGCACAGGTCACTCTATTTTCCCATCAGGAAGAAGAATTAAGCACAAGCTCAGCCTGCCCCCCAGAACCAGAAGAGGGCCTGAAGCAATCCTGCGCTTTTGCGGCCAGCTCCCAAAAAAGCGAGTTGAAAAATGGAGCTCAGGGGCACTGCAATTCACAAACCTGCAGAGTTTTAAATGATACCTCTCGTCCACAAATATATTAAGGGAAGGCAACGAAGAGGCTTTGAAAGCAAGGCAGAATTGCAGGAAACAGATTTCAGGAGGTAGATTCGAATCGCCTTGAAAGCACATGAAAAGCGGCAAAACGTGGACAATGATGCCCTTGGCCAAAAAGGGCGTATGCCTTTTTTCCTGAATATATTCAGGAAAAAACGCATACGCCCTTTTTGGCCAACCAAGCAACCTGGAAAGGCCAATCAGTGCTCCAAAGAAGTCTCGCTTCCCAGCGGGCAAAACGGCCATGCGGAAAAAAGTGTCCAAACCAGAAATGCAGGACCGGCCATGGAGAAATGGGAGCCTTGCTACGCTGATGGGTGGGATGTAAATTGCCAACAGCCACTCTGGAGAAGTGTACGGTGTGTTCTGAAACATCTAAAAAACAGCTTGGAGAGCATAGGGCACTTCCACTCATGGGCGTATCAATTGGGAAAACTAAAAATCAGCAAGACACAGGCACCCCAAAGTTTAGGGCTGCTCTGTTGACAAGAACCCCCACTTCATTACACCTTAAATATCCTAGGAAATAGAAAAATGGATAAAGAAGTTGTGGTCCTCATGTACAATGGAATATCACTCAGCCATGAAATCAACGTCATAAGGCTAGTAACAGCACGATGAGTGGATTTAGGTACGACGATTCTAAGTGAAATAAGTCACACAGAAAAAGACACTTATCATAAGATATCACTTCTAGAGGGAATGTAAAAACCGCTACACTTGAACTGAATTACAAAACAGAACAGAGTCACACGTTTAGAAAACACACTATGGCTGCTGAACGGGAAAGGTGAGGTGGGGTGATGCATAAAACAAGGGTTTCAAATTAGCTCAGATACCGTTCCATAAACCCAATATGTAAGAGACAAGACCTATTCCTTTTTCAGTGAACTGGACTCAACACCCCCTATTCACCACACAAGAATATATCTGACTAGTAAGAATCTTCAAACCTATGTATTGATATCTCTCTGTAAGTGAGTCAAGGGGGTGTAAAGCGGCATAAACACAGCCGTGTAAAGCAGCTAAACCCCATTATAAAAATAAATTACTTTTCAAAACCCGTGAAACAAAGACAGTGGAAGAGAGAGAAATTCTTACAAAATTCGTTCAGGGGCTGTGATGCAACCTGGATTGACCATATCTAGACCCACAGCTGATTGAGACATAAGGGTGGACACTCTTGGGGCTGAGAGGTTCGGTGAGGTTGGGTGAGCCAACGCAGACCCTTTCAAGTAATACTGCATGGTACCCATCCCATGGGTCCCAAATCTCCAGGTTCAAGGGCATCTTCCTACATCGAAAACAGGCATGAGAAACCCAGAAGATGGAACACCGTGTGATCGGGAAAGGTTTCTAAAACGCACCTCATTTCTCATCTCCTTTGCTCGGGTTCGCATTCCAGCCGATTTACTAGCCATCTCCCTCCTTGGAGAATCAGCACCTTTAACCTCCTGTTCCGTACAGGTTGCAATTTGTCCTGAGGATGAACGGGAAGAGGGGGAACCAATGAGAGACTAGCTCTAGGTGTTGGGACAGGCACAGGTCACTCTATTTTCCCATCAGGAAGAAGAATTAAGCACAAGCTCAGCCTGCCCCCAAAACCAGAAGAGGGCCTGAAGCAATCCTGCGCTTTTGCGGCCAGCTCCCAAAAAAGCGAGTTGAAAAATGGAGCTCAGGGGCACTGCAATTCACAAACCTGCAGAGTTTTAAATGATACCTCTCGTCCACAAATATATTAAGGGAAGGCAACGAAGAGGCTTTGAAAGCAAGGCAGAATTGCAGGAAACAGATTTCAGGAGGTAGATTCGAATCGCCTTGAATGCACATGAAAAGCGGCAAAACGTGGACAATGATGCCCTTGGCCAAAAAGGGCGTATGCCTTTTTTCCTGAATATATTCAGGAAAAAACGCATACGCCCTTTTTGGCCAACCAAGCAACCTGGAAAGGCCAATCAGCGGTCCAAAGAAGTCTCGCTTCCCAGCGGGCAAAAGGGCCATGGGGAAAAAAGTGCCCAAACCAGAAATGAAGGACCGGCCATGGAGAAATGGGAGCCTTGCTACGCTGATGGGTGGGATGTAAATTGCCAACAGCCACTCTGGAGAAGTGTACGGTGTGTTCTGAAACATCTAAAAAACACAGCTTGGAGAGCATAGGGCACTTCCACTCATGGGCGTATAAATTGGGAAAACTAAAAATCAGCAAGACACAGGCACCCCAAAGTTTAGGGCTGCTCTGTTGACAAGAACCCCCACTTCATTACACCTTAAATATCCTAGGAAAGAGAAAAATGGATAAAGAAGTTGGGGTCCTCATGTACAATGGAATATCACTCAGCCATGAAATCAACGTCATAAGGCTAGTAGCAGCACGATGAGTGGATTTAGGTACGACGATTCTAAGTGAAATAAGTCACACAGAAAAAGACACTTATCATAAGATATCACTTAGAGAGGGAATGTAAAAACCGCTACACTTGAACTGAATTACAAAACAGAACAGAGTCACACGTTTAGAAAACACACTATGGCTGCTGAACGGGAAAGGTGAGGTGGGGTGATGCATAATACAAGGGTTTCAAATTAGCTCAGATACCGTTCCATAAACCCAATATGTAAGAGACAAGACCTATTCCTTTTTCAGTGAACTGGACTCAACACCCCCTATTCACCGCACAAGAATATATCTGACTAGTAAGTATCTTCAAACCTATGTATTGATATCTCTCTGTAAGTGAGTCAAGGGGGTGTAAAGCGGCATAAACACAGCCGTGAAAAGCAGCTAAACCCCATTATAAAAATAAATTACTTTTCAAAACCCGTGAAACAAAGACAGTGAAAGAGAGAGAAATTCTTACAAAATTCGTTCAGGGGCTGTGATGCAACCTGGATTGACCATATCTAGACCCACAGCTGATTGAGACATAAGGGTGGACACTCTTGGGGCTGAGAGGTTCGGTGAGGTTGGGTGAGCCAACGCAGACCCTTTCAAGTAATACTGCATGGTACCCATCCCATGGGTCCCAAATCTCCAGGTTCAAGGGCATCTTCCTACATCGAAAACAGGCATGAGAAACCCAGAAGATGGTACACCGTGTGATCGGGAAAGGTTTCTAAAACGCACCTCATTTCTCATCTCCTTTGCTCGGGTTCGCCATTCCAGCCGATTTACTAGCCATCTCCCTCCTTGGAGAATCAGCACCTTTAACCTCCTGTTCCGTACAGGTTGCAATTTGTCCTGAGGATGAACGGGAAGAGGGGGAACCAATGAGAGGCTAGCTCTAGGTGTTGGGACAGGCACAGGCCACTCTATTTTCCCATCAGGAAGAAGAATTAAGCACAAGCTCAGCCTGCCCCCCAGAACCAGAAGAGGGCCTGAAGCAATCCTGCGCTTTTGCGGCCAGCTCCCAAAAAAGCGAGTTGAAAAATGGAGCTCAGGGGCACTGCAATTCACAAACCTGCAGAGTTTTAAATGATACCTCTCGTCCACAAATATATTAAGGGAAGGCAACGAAGAGGCTTTGAAAGCAAGGCAGAATTGCAGGAAACAGATTTCAGGAGGTAGATTCGAATCGCCTTGAAAGCACATGAAAAGCGGCAAAACGTGGACAATGATGCCCTTGGCCAAAAAGGGCGTATGCCTTTTTTCCTGAATATATTCAGGAAAAAACGCATACGCCCTTTTTGGCCAACCAAGCAACCTGGAAAGGCCAATCAGCGGTCCAAAGAAGTCTCGCTTCCCAGCGGGCAAAAGGGCCATGCGGAAAAAAGTGCCCAAATCAGAAATGCAGGACCGGCCATGGAGAAATGGGAGCCTTGCTACGCTGATGGGTGGGATGTAAATTGCCAACAGCCACTCTGGAGAAGTGTACGGTGTGTTCTGAAACATCTAAAAAACACAGCTTGGAGAGCATAGGGCACTTCCACTCATGGGCGTATAAATTGGGAAAACTAAAAATCAGCAAGACACAGGCACCCCAAAGTTTAGGGCTGCTCTGTTGACAAGAACCCCCACTTCATTACACCTTAAATATCCTAGGAAAGAGAAAAATGGATAAAGAAGTTGGGGTCCTCATGTACAATGGAATATCACTCAGCCATGAAATCAACGTCATAAGGCTAGTTGCAGCACGATGAGTGGATTTAGGTACGACGATTCTAAGTGAAATAAGTCACACAGAAAAAGACACTTATCATAAGATATCACTTCTAGAGGGAATGTAAAAACCGCTACACTTGAACTGAATTACAAAACAGAACAGAGTCACACGTTTAGAAAACACACTATGGCTGCTGAACGGGCAAGGTGAGGTGGGGTGATGCATAAAACAAGGGTTTCAAATTAGCTCAGATACCGTTCCATAAACCCAATATGTAAGAGACAAGACCTATTCCTTTTTCAGTGAACTGGACTCAACACCCCCTATTCACCGCACAAGAATATATCTGACTAGTAAGAATCTTCAAACCTATGTATTGATATCTCTCTGTAAGTGAGTCAAGGGGGTGTAAAGCGGCATAAACACAGCCGTGAAAAGCAGCTAAACTCCATTATAAAAATAAATTACTTTTCAAAACCCGTGAAACAAAGACAGTGAAAGAGAGAGAAATTCTTACAAAATTCGTTCAGGGGCTGTGATGCAACCTGGATTGACCATATCTAGACCCACAGCTGATTGAGACATAAGGGTGGACACTCTTGGGGCTGAGAGGTTCGGTGAGGTTGGGTGAGCCAACGCAGACCCTTTCAAGTAATACTGCATGGTACCCATCCCATGGGTCCCAAATCTCCAGGTTCAAGGGTATCTTCCTACATCGAAAACAGGCATGAGAAACCCAGAAGATGGAACACCGTGTGATCGGGAAAGGTTTCTAAAACGCACCTCATTTCTCATCTCCTTTGCTCGGGTTCGCCATTCCAGCCGATTTACTAGCCATCTCCCTCCTTGGAGAATCAGCACCTTTAACCTCCTGTTCCGTACAGGTTGCAATTTGTCCTGAGGATGAACGGGAAGAGGGGGAACCAATGAGAGACTAGCTCTAGGTGTAGGGACAGGCACAGGTCACTCTATTTTCCCATCAGGAAGAAGAATTAAGCACAAGCTCAGCCTGCCCCCCAGAACCAGAAGAGGGCCTGAAGCAATCCTGCGCTTTTGCGGCCAGCTCCCAAAAAAGCGAGTTGAAAAATGGAGCTCAGGGGCACTGCAATTCACAAACCTGCAGAGTTTTAAATGATACCTCTCGTCCACAAATATATTAAGGGAAGGCAACGAAGAGGCTTTGAAAGCAAGGCAGAATTGCAGGAAACAGATTTCAGGAGGTAGATTCGAATCGCCTTGAAAGCACATGAAAAGCGGCAAAACGTGGACAATGATGCCCTTGGCCAAAAAGGGCGTATGCCTTTTTTCCTGAATATATTCAGGAAAAAAGGCATACGCCCTTTTTGGCCAACCAAGCAACCTGGAAAGGCCAATCAGCGCTCCAAAGAAGTCTCGCTTCCCAGAGGGCAAAAGGGCCATGCGGAAAAAAGTGTCCAAACCAGAAATGCAGGACCGGCCATGGAGAAATGGGAGCCTTGCTACGCTGATGGGTGGGATGTAAATTGCCAACAGCCACTCTGGAGAAGTGTACGGTGTGTTCTGAAACATCTAAAAAACACAGCTTGGAGATCACAGGGCACTTCCACTCATGGGCGTATAAATTGGGAAAACTAAAAATCAGCAAGACACAGGCACCCCAAAGTTTAGGGCTGCTCTGTTGACAAGAACCCCCACTTCATTACACCTTAAATATCCTAGGAAAGAGAAAAATGGATAAAGAAGTTGGGGTCCTCATGTACAATGGAATATCACTCAGCCATGAAATCAACGTCATAAGGCTAGTAGCAGCACGATGAGTGGATTTAGGTACGACGATTCTAAGTGAAATAAGTCACACAGAAAAAGACACTTATCCTAAGATATCACTTCTAGAGGGAATGTAAAAACCGCTACACTTGAACTGAATTACAAAACAGAACAGAGTCACACGTTTAGAAAACACACTATGGCTGCTGAACGGGAAAGGTGAGGTGGGGTGATGCATAAAACAAGGGTTTCAATTTAGCTCAGATACCGTTCCATAAACCCAATATGTAAGAGAGAAGACCTATTCCTTTTTCAGTGAACTGGACTCAACACCCCCTATTCACCGCACAAGAATATATCTGACTAGTAAGAATCTTCAAACCTATGTATTGATATCTCTCTGTAAGTGAGTCAAGGGGGTGTAAAGCGGCATAAACACAGCCGTGAAAAGCAGCTAAACCCCATTATAAAAATAAATTACTTTTCAAAACCCGTGAAACAAAGACAGTGAAAGAGAGAGAAATTCTTACAAAATTCGTTCAGGGGCTGTGATGCAACCTGGATTGACCATATCTAGACCCACAGCTGATTGAGACATAAGGGTGGACACTCTTGGGGCTGAGAGGTTCGGTGAGGTTGGGTGAGCCAACGCAGACCCTTTCAAGTAATACTGCATGGTACCCATCCCATGGGTCCCAAATCTCCAGGTTCAAGGGTATCTTCCTACATCGAAAACAGGCATGAGAAACCCAGAAGATGGAACACCGTGTGATCGGGAAAGGTTTCTAAAACGCACCTCATTTCTCATCTCCTTTGCTCGGGTTCGCCATTCCAGCCGATTTACTAGCCATCTCCCTCCTTGGAGAATCAGCACCTTTAACCTCCTGTTCCGTACAGGTTGCAATTTGTCCTGAGGATGAACGGGAAGAGGGGGAACCAATGAGAGACTAGCTCTAAGTGTTGGGACAGGCACAGGTCACTCTATTTTCCCATCAGGAAGAAGAATTAAGCACAAGCTCAGCCTGCCCCCCAGAACCAGAAGAGGGCCTGAAGCAATCCTGCGCTTTTGCGGCCAGCTCCCAAAAAAGCGAGTTGAAAAATGGAGCTCAGGGGCACTGCAATTCACAAACCTGCAGAGTTTTAAATGATACCTCTCGTCCACAAATATATTAAGGGAAGGCAACGAAGAGGCTTTGAAAGCAAGGCAGAATTGCAGGAAACAGATTTCAGGAGGTAGATTCGAATCGCCTTGAAAGCACATGAAAAGCGGCAAAACGTGGACAATGATGCCCTTGGCCAAAAAGGGCGTATGCGTTTTTTCCTGAATATATTCAGGAAAAAACGCATACGCCCTTTTTGGCCAACCAAGCAACCTGGAAAGGCCAATCAGCGCTCCAAAGAAGTCTCGCTTCCCAGCGGGCAAAACGGCCATGCGGAAAAAAGTGTCCAAACCAGAAATGCAGGACCGGCCATGGAGAAATGGGAGCCTTGCTACGCTGATGGGTGGGATGTAAATTGCCAAGAGCCACTCTGGAGAAGTGTACGGTGTGTTCTGAAATATCTAAAAAACACAGCTTGGAGAGCATAGGGCACTTCCACTCATGGGCGTATCAATTGGGAAAACTAAAAATCAGCAAGACACAGGCACCCCAAAGTTTAGGGCTGCTCTGTTGACAAGAACCCCCACTTCATTACACTTTAAATATCCTAGGAAAGAGAAAAATGGATAAAGAAGTTGGGGTCCTCATGTACAATGGAATATCACTCAGCCATGAAATCAACGTCATAAGGCTAGTAACAGCACGATGAGTGGATTTAGGTACGACGATTCTAAGTGAAATAAGTCACACAGAAAAAGACACTTATCATAAGATATCACTTCTAGAGGGAATGTAAAAACCGCTACACTTGAACTGAATTACAAAACAGAACAGAGTCACACGTTTAGAAAACACACTATGGCTGCTGAACGGGAAAGGTGAGGTGGGGTGATGCATAATACAAGGGTTTCAAATTAGCTCAGATACCGTTCCATAAACCCAATATGTAAGAGACAAGACCTATTCCTTTTTCAGTGAACTGGACTCAACACCCCCTATTCACCGCACAAGAATATATCTGACTAGTAAGTATCTTCAAACCTATGTATTGATATCTCTCTGTAAGTGAGTCAAGGGGGTGTAAAGCGGCATAAACACAGCCGTGAAAAGCAGCTAAACCCCATTATAAAAATAAATTACTTTTCAAAACCCGTGAAACAAAGACAGTGAAAGAGAGAGAAATTCTTACAAAATTCGTTCAGGGGCTGTGATGCAACCTGGATTGACCATATCTAGACCCACAGCTGATTGAGACATAAGGGTGGACACTCTTGGGGCTGAGAGGTTCGGTGAGGTTGGGTGAGCCAACGCAGACCCTTTCAAGTAATACTGCATGGTACCCATCCCATGGGTCCCAAATCTCCAGGTTCAAGGGCATCTTCCTACATCGAAAACAGGCATGAGAAACCCAGAAGATGGAACACCGTGTGATCGGGAAAGGTTTCTAAAACGCACCTCATTTCTCATCTCCTTTGCTCGGGTTCGCCATTCCAGCCGATTTACTAGCCATCTCCCTCCTTGGAGAATCAGCACCTTTAACCTCCTGTTCCGTACAGGTTGCAATTTGTTCTGAGGATGAAGGGGAAGAGGGGGAACCAATGAGAGACTAGCTCTAGGTGTAGGGACAGGCACAGGTCACTCTATTTTCCCATCAGGAAGAAGAATTAAGCACAAGCTCAGCCTGCCCCCCAGAACCAGAAGAGGGCCTGAAGCAATCCTGCGCTTTTGCGGCCAGCTCCCAAAAAAGCGAGTTGAAAAATGGAGCTCAGGGGCACTGCAATTCACAAACCTGCAGAGTTTTAAATGATACCTCTCGTCCACAAATATATTAAGGGAAGGCAACGAAGAGGCTTTGAAAGCAAGGCAGAATTGCAGGAAACAGATTTCAGGAGGTAGATTCGAATCGCCTTGAAAGCACATGAAAAGCGGCAAAACGTGGACAATGATGCCCTTGGCCAAAAAGGGCGTATGCCTTTTTTCCTGAATATATTCAGGAAAAAAGGCATACGCCCTTTTTGGCCAACCAAGCAACCTGGAAAGGCCAATCAGCGCTCCAAAGAAGTCTCGCTTCCCAGAGGGCAAAAGGGCCATGCGGAAAAAAGTGTCCAAACCAGAAAGGCAGGACCGGCCATGGAGAAATGGGAGCCTTGCTACGCTGATGGGTGGGATGTAAATTGCCAACAGCCACTCTGGAGAAGTGTACGGTGTGTTCTGAAACATCTAAAAAACACAGCTTGGAGATCACAGGGCACTTCCACTCATGGGCGTATAAATTGGGAAAACTAAAAATCAGCAAGACACAGGCACCCCAAAGTTTAGGGCTGCTCTGTTGACAAGAACCCCCACTTCATTACACCTTAAATATCCTAGGAAAGAGAAAAATGGATAAAGAAGTTGGGGTCCTCATGTACAATGGAATATCACTCAGCCATGAAATCAACGTCATAAGGCTAGTAGCAGCACGATGAGTGGATTTAGGTACGACGATTCTAAGTGAAATAAGTCACACAGAAAAAGACACTTATCCTAAGATATCACTTCTAGAGGGAATGTAAAAACCGCTACACTTGAACTGAATTACAAAACAGAACAGAGTCACACGTTTAGAAAACACACTATGGCTGCTGAACGGGAAAGGTGAGGTGGGGTGATGCATAAAACAAGGGTTTCAATTTAGCTCAGATACCGTTCCATAAACCCAATATGTAAGAGAGAAGACCTATTCCTTTTTCAGTGAACTGGACTCAACACCCCCTATTCACCGCACAAGAATATATCTGACTAGTAAGAATCTTCAAACCTATGTATTGATATCTCTCTGTAAGTGAGTCAAGGGGGTGTAAAGCGGCATAAACACAGCCGTGAAAAGCAGCTAAACCCCATTATAAAAATAAATGACTTTTCAAAACCCGTGAAACAAAGACAGTGAAAGAGAGAGAAATTCTTACAAAATTCGTTCAGGGGCTGTGATGCAACCTGGATTGACCATATCTAGACCCACAGCTGATTGAGACATAAGGGTGGACACTCTTGGGGCTGAGAGGTTCGGTGAGGTTGGGTGAGCCAACGCAGACCCTTTCAAGTAATACTGCATGGTACCCATCCCATGGGTCCCAAATCTCCAGGTTCAAGGGTATCTTCCTACATCGAAAACAGGCATGAGAAACCCAGAAGATGGAACACCGTGTGATCGGGAAAGGTTTCTAAAACGCACCTCATTTCTCATCTCCTTTGCTCGGGTTCGCCATTCCAGCCGATTTACTAGCCATCTCCCTCCTTGGAGAATCAGCACCTTTAACCTCCTGTTCCGTACAGGTTGCAATTTGTCCTGAGGATGAACGGGAAGAGGGGGAACCAATGAGAGACTAGCTCTAAGTGTTGGGACAGGCACAGGTCACTCTATTTTCCCATCAGGAAGAAGAATTAAGCACAAGCTCAGCCTGCCCCCCAGAACCAGAAGAGGGCCTGAAGCAATCCTGCGCTTTTGCGGCCAGCTCCCAAAAAAGCGAGTTGAAAAATGGAGCTCAGGGGCACTGCAATTCACAAACCTGCAGAGTTTTAAATGATACCTCTCGTCCACAAATATATTAAGGGAAGGCAATGAAGAGGCTTTGAAAGCAAGGCAGAATTGCAGGAAACAGATTTCAGGAGGTAGATTCGAATCGCCTTGAAAGCACATGAAAAGCGGCAAAACGTGGACAATGATGCCCTTGGCCAAAAAGGGCGTATGCGTTTTTTCCTGAATATATTCAGGAAAAAACGCATACGCCCTTTTTGGCCAACCAAGCAACCTGGAAAGGCCAATCAGCGCTCCAAAGAAGTCTCGCTTCCCAGCGGGCAAAACGGCCATGCGGAAAAAAGTGTCCAAACCAGAAATGCAGGACCGGCCATGGAGAAATGGGAGCCTTGCTACGCTGATGGGTGGGATGTAAATTGCCAAGAGCCACTCTGGAGAAGTGTACGGTGTGTTCTGAAATATCTAAAAAACACAGCTTGGAGAGCATAGGGCACTTCCACTCATGGGCGTATCAATTGGGAAAACTAAAAATCAGCAAGACACAGGCACCCCAAAGTTTAGGGCTGCTCTGTTGACAAGAACCCCCACTTCATTACACTTTAAATATCCTAGGAAAGAGAAAAATGGATAAAGAAGTTGGGGTCCTCATGTACAATGGAATATCACTCAGCCATGAAATCAACGTCATAAGGCTAGTAACAGCACGATGAGTGGATTTAGGTACGACGATTCTAAGTGAAATAAGTCACACAGAAAAAGACACTTATCATAAGATATCACTTCTAGAGGGAATGTAAAAACCGCTACACTTGAACTGAATTACAAAACAGAACAGAGTCACACGTTTAGAAAACACACTATGGCTGCTGAACGGGAAAGGTGAGGTGGGGTGATGCATAATACAAGGGTTTCAAATTAGCTCAGATACCGTTCCATAAACCCAATATGTAAGAGACAAGACCTATTCCTTTTTCAGTGAACTGGACTCAACACCCCCTATTCACCGCACAAGAATATATCTGACTAGTAAGTATCTTCAAACCTATGTATTGATATCTCTCTGTAAGTGAGTCAAGGGGGTGTAAAGCGGCATAAACACAGCCGTGAAAAGCAGCTAAACCCCATTATAAAAATAAATTACTTTTCAAAACCCGTGAAACAAAGACAGTGAAAGAGAGAGAAATTCTTACAAAATTCGTTCAGGGGCTGTGATGCAACCTGGATTGACCATATCTAGACCCACAGCTGATTGAGACATAAGGGTGGACACTCTTGGGGCTGAGAGGTTCGGTGAGGTTGGGTGAGCCAACGCAGACCCTTTCAAGTAATACTGCATGGTACCCATCCCATGGGTCCCAAATCTCCAGGTTCAAGGGCATCTTCCTACATCGAAAACAGGCATGAGAAACCCAGAAGATGGAACACCGTGTGAACGGGAAAGGTTTCTAAAACGCACCTCATTTCTCATCTCCTTTGCTCGGGTTCGCCATTCCAGCCGATTTACTAGCCATCTCCCTCCTTGGAGAATCAGCACCTTTAACCTCCTGTTCCGTACAGGTTGCAATTTGTTCTGAGGATGAAGGGGAAGAGGGGGAACCAATGAGAGACTAGCTCTAGGTGTAGGGACAGGCACAGGTCACTCTATTTTCCCATCAGGAAGAAGAATTAAGCACAAGCTCAGCCTGCCCCCCAGAACCAGAAGAGGGCCTGAAGCAATCCTGCGCTTTTGCGGCCAGCTCCCAAAAAAGCGAGTTGAAAAATGGAGCTCAGGGGCACTGCAATTCACAAACCTGCAGAGTTTTAAATGATACCTCTCGTCCACAAATATATTAAGGGAAGGCAACGAAGAGGCTTTGAAAGCAAGGCAGAATTGCAGGAAACAGATTTCAGGAGGTAGATTCGAATCGCCTTGAAAGCACATGAAAAGCGGCAAAACGTGGACAATGATGCCCTTGGCCAAAAAGGGCGTATGCCTTTTTTCCTGAATATATTCAGGAAAAAAGGCATACGCCCTTTTTGGCCAACCAAGCAACCTGGAAAGGCCAATCAGCGCTCCAAAGAAGTCTCGCTTCCCAGAGGGCAAAAGGGCCATGCGGAAAAAAGTGTCCAAACCAGAAAGGCAGGACCGGCCATGGAGAAATGGGAGCCTTGCTACGCTGATGGGTGGGATGTAAATTGCCAACAGCCACTCTGGAGAAGTGTACGGTGTGTTCTGAAACATCTAAAAAACACAGCTTGGAGATCACAGGGCACTTCCACTCATGGGCGTATAAATTGGGAAAACTAAAAATCAGCAAGACACAGGCACCCCAAAGTTTAGGGCTGCTCTGTTGACAAGAACCCCCACTTCATTACACCTTAAATATCCTAGGAAAGAGAAAAATGGATAAAGAAGTTGGGGTCCTCATGTACAATGGAATATCACTCAGCCATGAAATCAACGTCATAAGGCTAGTAGCAGCACGATGAGTGGATTTAGGTACGACGATTCTAAGTGAAATAAGTCACACAGAAAAAGACACTTATCCTAAGATATCACTTCTAGAGGGAATGTAAAAACCGCTACACTTGAACTGAATTACAAAACAGAACAGAGTCACACGTTTAGAAAACACACTATGGCTGCTGAACGGGAAAGGTGAGGTGGGGTGATGCATAAAACAAGGGTTTCAATTTAGCTCAGATACCGTTCCATAAACCCAATATGTAAGAGAGAAGACCTATTCCTTTTTCAGTGAACTGGACTCAACACCCCCTATTCACCGCACAAGAATATATCTGACTAGTAAGAATCTTCAAACCTATGTATTGATATCTCTCTGTAAGTGAGTCAAGGGGGTGTAAAGCGGCATAAACACAGCCGTGAAAAGCAGCTAAACCCCATTATAAAAATAAATTACTTTTCAAAACCCGTGAAACAAAGACAGTGAAAGAGAGAGAAATTCTTACAAAATTCGTTCAGGGGCTGTGATGCAACCTGGATTGACCATATCTAGACCCACAGCTGATTGAGACATAAGGGTGGACACTCTTGGGGCTGAGAGGTTCGGTGAGGTTGGGTGAGCCAACGCAGACCCTTTCAAGTAATACTGCATGGTACCCATCCCATGGGTCCCAAATCTCCAGGTTCAAGGGTATCTTCCTACATCGAAAACAGGCATGAGAAACCCAGAAGATGGAACACCGTGTGATCGGGAAAGGTTTCTAAAACGCACCTCATTTCTCATCTCCTTTGCTCGGGTTCGCCATTCCAGCCGATTTACTAGCCATCTCCCTCCTTGGAGAATCAGCACCTTTAACCTCCTGTTCCGTACAGGTTGCAATTTGTCCTGAGGATGAACGGGAAGAGGGGGAACCAATGAGAGACTAGCTCTAAGTGTTGGGACAGGCACAGGTCACTCTATTTTCCCATCAGGAAGAAGAATTAAGCACAAGCTCAGCCTGCCCCCCAGAACCAGAAGAGGGCCTGAAGCAATCCTGCGCTTTTGCGGCCAGCTCCCAAAAAAGCGAGTTGAAAAATGGAGCTCAGGGGCACTGCAATTCACAAACCTGCAGAGTTTTAAATGATACCTCTCGTCCACAAATATATTAAGGGAAGGCAACGAAGAGGCTTTGAAAGCAAGGCAGAATTGCAGGAAACAGATTTCAGGAGGTAGATTCGAATCGCCTTGAAAGCACATGAAAAGCGGCAAAACGTGGACAATGATGCCCTTGGCCAAAAAGGGCGTATGCGTTTTTTCCTGAATATATTCAGGAAAAAACGCATACGCCCTTTTTGGCCAACCAAGCAACCTGGAAAGGCCAATCAGCGCTCCAAAGAAGTCTCGCTTCCCAGCGGGCAAAACGGCCATGCGGAAAAAAGTGTCCAAACCAGAAATGCAGGACCGGCCATGGAGAAATGGGAGCCTTGCTACGCTGATGGGTGGGATGTAAATTGCCAAGAGCCACTCTGGAGAAGTGTACGGTGTGTTCTGAAATATCTAAAAAACACAGCTTGGAGAGCATAGGGCACTTCCACTCATGGGCGTATCAATTGGGAAAACTAAAAATCAGCAAGACACAGGCACCCCAAAGTTTAGGGCTGCTCTGTTGACAAGAACCCCCACTTCATTACACTTTAAATATCCTAGGAAAGAGAAAAATGGATAAAGAAGTTGGGGTCCTCATGTACAATGGAATATCACTCAGCCATGAAATCAACGTCATAAGGCTAGTAACAGCACGATGAGTGGATTTAGGTACGACGATTCTAAGTGAAATAAGTCACACAGAAAAAGACACTTATCATAAGATATCACTTCTAGAGGGAATGTAAAAACCGCTACACTTGAACTGAATTACAAAACAGAACAGAGTCACACGTTTAGAAAACACACTATGGCTGCTGAACGGGAAAGGTGAGGTGGGGTGATGCATAATACAAGGGTTTCAAATTAGCTCAGATACCGTTCCATAAACCCAATATGTAAGAGACAAGACCTATTCCTTTTTCAGTGAACTGGACTCAACACCCCCTATTCACCGCACAAGAATATATCTGACTAGTAAGTATCTTCAAACCTATGTATTGATATCTCTCTGTAAGTGAGTCAAGGGGGTGTAAAGCGGCATAAACACAGCCGTGAAAAGCAGCTAAACCCCATTATAAAAATAAATTACTTTTCAAAACCCGTGAAACAAAGACAGTGAAAGAGAGAGAAATTCTTACAAAATTCGTTCAGGGGCTGTGATGCAACCTGGATTGACCATATCTAGACCCACAGCTGATTGAGACATAAGGGTGGACACTCTTGGGGCTGAGAGGTTCGGTGAGGTTGGGTGAGCCAACGCAGACCCTTTCAAGTAATACTGCATGGTACCCATCCCATGGGTCCCAAATCTCCAGGTTCAAGGGCATCTTCCTACATCGAAAACAGGCATGAGAAACCCAGAAGATGGTACACCGTGTGATCGGGAAAGGTTTCTAAAACGCACCTCATTTCTCATCTCCTTTGCTCGGGTTCGCCATTCCAGCCCATTTACTAGCCATCTCCCTCCTTGGAGAATCAGCACCTTTAACCTCCTGTTCCGTACAGGTTGCAATTTGTCCTGAGGATGAACGGGAAGAGGGGGAACCAATGAGAGGCTAGCTCTAGGTGTTGGGACAGGCACAGGTCACTCTATTTTCCCATCAGGAAGAAGAATTAAGCACAAGCTCAGCCTGCCCCCCAGAACCAGAAGAGGGCCTGAAGCAATCCTGCGCTTTTGCGGCCAGCTCCCAAAAAAGCGAGTTGAAAAATGGAGCTCAGGGGCACTGCAATTCACAAACCTGCAGAGTTTTAAATGATACCTCTCGTCCACAAATATATTAAGGGAAGGCAACGAAGAGGCTTTGAAAGCAAGGCAGAATTGCAGGAAACAGATTTCAGGAGGTAGATTCGAATCGCCTTGAAAGCACATGAAAAGCGGCAAAACGTGGACAATGATGCCCTTGGCCAAAAAGGGCGTATGCCTTTTTTCCTGAATATATTCAGGAAAAAACGCATACGCCCTTTTTGGCCAACCAAGCAACCTGGAAAGGCCAATCAGCGCTCCAAAGAAGTCTCGCTTCCCAGAGGGCAAAAGGGCCATGCGGAAAAAAGTGTCCAAACCAGAAAGGCAGGACCGGCCATGGAGAAATGGGAGCCTTGCTACGCTGATGGGTGGGATGTAAATTGCCAACAGCCACTCTGGAGAAGTGTACGGTGTGTTCTGAAACATCTAAAAAACACAGCTTGGAGATCACAGGGCACTTCCACTCATGGGCGTATAAATTGGGAAAACTAAAAATCAGCAAGACACAGGCACCCCAAAGTTTAGGGCTGCTCTGTTGACAAGAACCCCCACTTCATTACACCTTAAATATCCTAGGAAAGAGAAAAATGGATAAAGAAGTTGGGGTCCTCATGTACAATGGAATATCACTCAGCCATGAAATCAACGTCATAAGGCTAGTAGCAGCACGATGAGTGGATTTAGGTACGACGATTCTAAGTGAAATAAGTCACACAGAAAAAGACACTTATCCTAAGATATCACTTCTAGAGGGAATGTAAAAACCGCTACACTTGAACTGAATTACAAAACAGAACAGAGTCACACGTTTAGAAAACACACTATGGCTGCTGAACGGGAAAGGTGAGGTGGGGTGATGCATAAAACAAGGGTTTCAATTTAGCTCAGATACCGTTCCATAAACCCAATATGTAAGAGAGAAGACCTATTCCTTTTTCAGTGAACTGGACTCAACACCCCCTATTCACCGCACAAGAATATATCTGACTAGTAAGAATCTTCAAACCTATGTATTGATATCTCTCTGTAAGTGAGTCAAGGGGGTGTAAAGCGGCATAAACACAGCCGTGAAAAGCAGCTAAACCCCATTATAAAAATAAATTACTTTTCAAAACCCGTGAAACAAAGACAGTGAAAGAGAGAGAAATTCTTACAAAATTCGTTCAGGGGCTGTGATGCAACATGGATTGACCATATCTAGACCCACAGCTGATTGAGACATAAGGGTGGACACTCTTGGGGCTGAGAGGTTCGGTGAGGTTGGGTGAGCCAACGCAGACCCTTTCAAGTAATACTGCATGGTACCCATCCCATGGGTCCCAAATCTCCAGGTTCAAGGGTATCTTCCTACATCGAAAACAGGCATGAGAAACCCAGAAGATGGAACACCGTGTGATCGGGAAAGGTTTCTAAAACGCACCTCATTTCTCATCTCCTTTGCTCGGGTTCGCCATTCCAGCCGATTTACTAGCCATCTCCCTCCTTGGAGAATCAGCACCTTTAACCTCCTGTTCCGTACAGGTTGCAATTTGTCCTGAGGATGAACGGGAAGAGGGGGAACCAATGAGAGACTAGCTCTAAGTGTTGGGACAGGCACAGGTCACTCTATTTTCCCATCAGGAAGAAGAATTAAGCACAAGCTCAGCCTGCCCCCCAGAACCAGAAGAGGGCCTGAAGCAATCCTGCGCTTTTGCGGCCAGCTCCCAAAAAAGCGAGTTGAAAAATGGAGCTCAGGGGCACTGCAATTCACAAACCTGCAGAGTTTTAAATGATACCTCTCGTCCACAAATATATTAAGGGAAGGCAACGAAGAGGCTTTGAAAGCAAGGCAGAATTGCAGGAAACAGATTTCAGGAGGTAGATTCGAATC
This sequence comes from Balaenoptera acutorostrata, assembly GCF_949987535.1. Classification (NCBI taxonomy): domain Eukaryota; kingdom Metazoa; phylum Chordata; class Mammalia; order Artiodactyla; family Balaenopteridae; genus Balaenoptera; species Balaenoptera acutorostrata. The sequence goes on along the minus strand of NW_026646372.1, from coordinate 72,130 downwards.
GCCTTGAAAGCACATGAAAAGCGGCAAAACGTGGACAATGATGCCCTTGGCCAAAAAGGGCGTATGCGTTTTTTCCTGAATATATTCAGGAAAAAACGCATACGCCCTTTTTGGCCAACCAAGCAACCTGGAAAGGCCAATCAGCGCTCCAAAGAAGTCTCGCTTCCCAGCGGGCAAAACGGCCATGCGGAAAAAAGTGTCCAAACCAGAAATGCAGGACCGGCCATGGAGAAATGGGAGCCTTGCTACGCTGATGGGTGGGATGTAAATTGCCAAGAGCCACTCTGGAGAAGTGTACGGTGTGTTCTGAAATATCTAAAAAACACAGCTTGGAGAGCATAGGGCACTTCCACTCATGGGCGTATCAATTGGGAAAACTAAAAATCAGCAAGACACAGGCACCCCAAAGTTTAGGGCTGCTCTGTTGACAAGAACCCCCACTTCATTACACTTTAAATATCCTAGGAAAGAGAAAAATGGATAAAGAAGTTGGGGTCCTCATGTACAATGGAATATCACTCAGCCATGAAATCAACGTCATAAGGCTAGTAACAGCACGATGAGTGGATTTAGGTACGACGATTCTAAGTGAAATAAGTCACACAGAAAAAGACACTTATCATAAGATATCACTTCTAGAGGGAATGTAAAAACCGCTACACTTGAACTGAATTACAAAACAGAACAGAGTCACACGTTTAGAAAACACACTATGGCTGCTGAACGGGAAAGGTGAGGTGGGGTGATGCATAATACAAGGGTTTCAAATTAGCTCAGATACCGTTCCATAAACCCAATATGTAAGAGACAAGACCTATTCCTTTTTCAGTGAACTGGACTCAACACCCCCTATTCACCGCACAAGAATATATCTGACTAGTAAGTATCTTCAAACCTATGTATTGATATCTCTCTGTAAGTGAGTCAAGGGGGTGTAAAGCGGCATAAACACAGCCGTGAAAAGCAGCTAAACCCCATTATAAAAATAAATTACTTTTCAAAACCCGTGAAACAAAGACAGTGAAAGAGAGAGAAATTCTTACAAAATTCGTTCAGGGGCTGTGATGCAACCTGGATTGACCATATCTAGACCCACAGCTGATTGAGACATAAGGGTGGACACTCTTGGGGCTGAGAGGTTCGGTGAGGTTGGGTGAGCCAACGCAGACCCTTTCAAGTAATACTGCATGGTACCCATCCCATGGGTCCCAAATCTCCAGGTTCAAGGGCATCTTCCTACATCGAAAACAGGCATGAGAAACCCAGAAGATGGTACACCGTGTGATCGGGAAAGGTTTCTAAAACGCACCTCATTTCTCATCTCCTTTGCTCGGGTTCGCCATTCCAGCCCATTTACTAGCCATCTCCCTCCTTGGAGAATCAGCACCTTTAACCTCCTGTTCCGTACAGGTTGCAATTTGTCCTGAGGATGAACGGGAAGAGGGGGAACCAATGAGAGGCTAGCTCTAGGTGTTGGGACAGGCACAGGTCACTCTATTTTCCCATCAGGAAGAAGAATTAAGCACAAGCTCAGCCTGCCCCCCAGAACCAGAAGAGGGCCTGAAGCAATCCTGCGCTTTTGCGGCCAGCTCCCAAAAAAGCGAGTTGAAAAATGGAGCTCAGGGGCACTGCAATTCACAAACCTGCAGAGTTTTAAATGATACCTCTCGTCCACAAATATATTAAGGGAAGGCAACGAAGAGGCTTTGAAAGCAAGGCAGAATTGCAGGAAACAGATTTCAGGAGGTAGATTCGAATCGCCTTGAAAGCACATGAAAAGCGGCAAAACGTGGACAATGATGCCCTTGGCCAAAAAGGGCGTATGCCTTTTTTCCTGAATATATTCAGGAAAAAACGCATACGCCCTTTTTGGCCAACCAAGCAACCTGGAAAGGCCAATCAGCGGTCCAAAGAAGTCTCGCTTCCCAGCGGGCAAAAGGGCCATGCGGAAAAAAGTGCCCAAATCAGAAAGGCAGGACCGGCCATGGAGAAATGGGAGCCTTGCTACGCTGATGGGTGGGATGTAAATTGCCAACAGCCACTCTGGAGAAGTGTACGGTGTGTTCTGAAACATCTAAAAAACACAGCTTGGAGAGCATAGGGCACTTCCACTCATGGGCGTATAAATTGGGAAAACTAAAAATCAGCAAGACACAGGCACCCCAAAGTTTAGGGCTGCTCTGTTGACAAGAACCCCCACTTCATTACACCTTAAATATCCTAGGAAAGAGAAAAATGGATAAAGAAGTTGGGGTCCTCATGTACAATGGAATATCACTCAGCCATGAAATCCACGTCATAAGGCTAGTAGCAGCACGATGAGTGGATTTAGGTACGACGATTCTAAGTGAAATAAGTCACACAGAAAAAGACACTTATCATAAGATATCACTTCTAGAGGGAATGTAAAAACCGCTATACTTGAACTGAATTACAAAACAGAACAGAGTCACACGTTTAGAAAACACACTATGGCTGCTGAACGGGAAAGGTGAGGTGGGGTGATGCATAAAACAAGGGTTTCAAATTAGCTCAGATACCGTTCCATAAACCCAATATGTAAGAGACAAGACCTATTCCTTTTTCAGTGAACTGGACTCAACACCCCCTATTCACCGCACAAGAATATATCTGACTAGTAAGAATCTTCAAACCTATGTATTGATATCTCTCTGTAAGTGAGTCAAGGGGGTGTAAAGCGGCATAAACACAGCCGTGAAAAGCAGCTAAACCCCATTATAAAAATAAATTACTTTTCAAAACCCGTGAAACAAAGACAGTGAAAGAGAGAGAAATTCTTACAAAATTCGTTCAGGGGCTGTGATGCAACCTGGATTGACCATATCTAGACCCACAGCTGATTGAGACATAAGGGTGGACACTCTTGGGGCTGAGAGGTTCGGTGAGGTTGGGTGAGCCAACGCAGACCCTTTCAAGTAATACTGCATGGTACCCATCCCATGGGTCCCAAATCTCCAGGTTCAAGGGCATCTTCCTACATCGAAAACAGGCATGAGAAACCCAGAAGATGGAACACCGTGTGATCGGGAAAGGTTTCTAAAACGCACCTCATTTCTCATCTCCTTTGCTCGGGTTCGCCATTCCAGCCGATTTACTAGCCATCTCCCTCCTTGGAGAATCAGCACCTTTAACCTCCTGTTCCGTACAGGTTGCAATTTGTTCTGAGGATGAAGGGGAAGAGGGGGAACCAATGAGAGACTAGCTCTAGGTGTAGGGACAGGCACAGGTCACTCTATTTTCACATCAGGAAGAAGAATTAAGCACAAGCTCAGCCTGCCCCCCAGAACCAGAAGAGGGCCTGAAGCAATCCTGCGCTTTTGCGGCCAGCTCCCAAAAAAGCGAGTTGAAAAATGGAGCTCAGGGGCACTGCAATTCACAAACCTGCAGAGTTTTAAATGATACCTCTCGTCCGCAAATATATTAAGGGAAGGCAACGAAGAGGCTTTGAAAGCAAGGCAGAATTGCAGGAAACAGATTTCAGGAGGTAGATTCGAATCGCCTTGAAAGCACATGAAAAGCGGCAAAACGTGGACAATGATGCCCTTGGCCAAAAAGGGCGTATGCCTTTTTTCCTGAATATATTCAGGAAAAAAGGCATACGCCCTTTTTGGCCAACCAAGCAACCTGGAAAGGCCAATCAGCGCTCCAAAGAAGTCTCGCTTCCCAGAGGGCAAAAGGGCCATGCGGAAAAAAGTGTCCAAACCAGAAATGCAGGACCGGCCATGGAGAAATGGGAGCCTTGCTACGCTGATGGGTGGGATGTAAATTGCCAACAGCCACTCTGGAGAAGTGTACGGTGTGTTCTGAAACATCTAAAAAACACAGCTTGGAGATCACAGGGCACTTCCACTCATGGGCGTATAAATTGGGAAAACTAAAAATCAGCAAGACACAGGCACCCCAAAGTTTAGGGCTGCTCTGTTGACAAGAACCCCCACTTCATTACACCTTAAATATCCTAGGAAAGAGAAAAATGGATAAAGAAGTTGGGGTCCTCATGTACAATGGAATATCACTCAGCCATGAAATCAACGTCATAAGGCTAGTAGCAGCACGATGAGTGGATTTAGGTACGACGATTCTAAGTGAAATAAGTCACACAGAAAAAGACACTTATCCTAAGATATCACTTCTAGAGGGAATGTAAAAACCGCTACACTTGAACTGAATTACAAAACAGAACAGAGTCACACGTTTAGAAAACACACTATGGCTGCTGAACGGGAAAGGTGAGGTGGGGTGATGCATAAAACAAGGGTTTCAATTTAGCTCAGATACCGTTCCATAAACCCAATATGTAAGAGAGAAGACCTATTCCTTTTTCAGTGAACTGGACTCAACACCCCCTATTCACCGCACAAGAATATATCTGACTAGTAAGAATCTTCAAACCTATGTATTGATATCTCTCTGTAAGTGAGTCAAGGGGGTGTAAAGCGGCATAAACACAGCCGTGAAAAGCAGCTAAACCCCATTATAAAAATAAATTACTTTTCAAAACCCGTGAAACAAAGACAGTGAAAGAGAGAGAAATTCTTACAAAATTCGTTCAGGGGCTGTGATGCAACCTGGATTGACCATATCTAGACCCACAGCTGATTGAGACATAAGGGTGGACACTCTTGGGGCTGAGAGGTTCGGTGAGGTTGGGTGAGCCAACGCAGACCCTTTCAAGTAATACTGCATGGTACCCATCCCATGGGTCCCAAATCTCCAGGTTCAAGGGCATCTTCCTACATCGAAAACAGGCATGAGAAACCCAGAAGATGGAACACCGTGTGATCGGGAAAGGTTTCTAAAACGCAACTCATTTCTCATCTCCTTTGCTCGGGTTCGCCATTCCAGCCGATTTACTAGCCATCTCCCTCCTTGGAGAATCAGCACCTTTAACCTCCTGTTCCGTACAGGTTGCAATTTGTCCTGAGGATGAACGGGAAGAGGGGGAACCAATGAGAGACTAGCTCTAAGTGTTGGGACAGGCACAGGTCACTCTATTTTCCCATCAGGAAGAAGAATTAAGCACAAGCTCAGCCTGCCCCCCAGAACCAGAAGAGGGCCTGAAGCAATCCTGCGCTTTGGCGGCCAGCTCCCAAAAAAGCGAGTTGAAAAATGGAGCTCAGGGGCACTGCAATTCACAAACCTGCAGAGTTTTAAATGATACCTCTCGTCCACAAATATATTAAGGGAAGGCAACGAAGAGGCTTTGAAAGCAAGGCAGAATTGCAGGAAACAGATTTCAGGAGGTAGATTCGAATCGCCTTGAAAGCACATGAAAAGCGGCAAAACGTGGACAATGATGCCCTTGGCCAAAAAGGGCGTATGCGTTTTTTCCTGAATATATTCAGGAAAAAACGCATACGCCCTTTTTGGCCAACCAAGCAACCTGGAAAGGCCAATCAGCGCTCCAAAGAAGTCTCGCTTCCCAGCGGGCAAAACGGCCATGCGGAAAAAAGTGTCCAAACCAGAAATGCAAGACCGGCCATGGAGAAATGGGAGCCTTGCTACGCTGATGGGTGGGATGTAAATTGCCAAGAGCCACTCTGGAGAAGTGTACGGTGTGTTCTGAAATATCTAAAAAACACAGCTTGGAGAGCATAGGGCACTTCCACTCATGGGCGTATCAATTGGGAAAACTAAAAATCAGCAAGACACAGGCACCCCAAAGTTTAGGGCTGCTCTGTTGACAAGAACCCCCACTTCATTACACTTTAAATATCCTAGGAAAGAGAAAAATGGATAAAGAAGTTGGGGTCCTCATGTACAATGGAATATCACTCAGCCATGAAATCAACGTCATAAGGCTAGTAGCAGCACGATGAGTGGATTTAGGTACGACGATTCTAAGTGAAATAAGTCACACAGAAAAAGACACTTATCCTAAGATATCACTTCTAGAGGGAATGTAAAAACCGCTACACTTGAACTGAATTACAAAACAGAACAGAGTCACACGTTTAGAAAACACACTATGGCTGCTGAACGGGCAAGGTGAGGTGGGGTGATGCATAAAACAAGGGTTTCAAATTAGCTCAGATACCGTTCCATAAACCCAATATGTAAGAGACAAGACCTATTCCTTTTTCAGTGAACTGGACTCAACACCCCCTATTCACCGCACAAGAATATATCTGACTAGTAAGAATCTTCAAACCTATGTATTGATATCTCTCTGTAAGTGAGTCAAGGGGGTGTAAAGCGGCATAAACACAGCCGTGAAAAGCAGCTAAACCCTATTATAAAAATAAATTACTTTTCAAAACCCGTGAAACAAAGACAGTGAAAGAGAGAGAAATTCTTACAAAATTCGTTCAGGGGCTGGGATGCAACCTGGATTGACCATATCTAGACCCACAGCTGATTGAGACATAAGGGTGGACACTCTTGGGGCTGAGAGGTTCGGTGAGGTTGGGTGAGCCAACGCAGACCCTTTCAAGTAATACTGCATGGTACCCATCCCATGGGTCCCAAATCTCCAGGTTCAAGGGCATCTTCCTACATCGAAAACAGGCATGAGAAACCCAGAAGATGGTACACCGTGTGATCGGGAAAGGTTTCTAAAACGCACCTCATTTCTCATCTCCTTTGCTCGGGTTCGCCATTCCAGCCGATTTACTAGCCATCTCCCTCCTTGGAGAATCAGCACCTTTAACCTCCTGTTCCGTACAGGTTGCAATTTGTCCTGAGGATGAACGGGAAGAGGGGGAACCAATGAGAGACTAGCTCTAGGTGTTGGGACAGGCACAGGTCACTCTATTTTCCCATCAGGAAGAAGAATTAAGCACAAGCTCAGCCTGCCCCCCAGAACCAGAAGAGGGCCTGAAGCAATGCTGCGCTTTTGCGGCCAGCTCCCAAAAAAGCGAGTTGAAAAATGGAGCTCAGGGGCACTGCAATTCACAAACCTGCAGAGTTTTAAATGATACCTCTCGTCCACAAATATATTAAGGGAAGGCAACGAAGAGGCTTTGAAAGCAAGGCAGAATTGCAGGAAACAGATTTCAGGAGGTAGATTCGAATCGCCTTGAAAGCACATGAAAAGCGGCAAAACGTGGACAATGATGCCCTTGGCCAAAAAGGGCGTATGCGTTTTTTCCTGAATATATTCAGGAAAAAACGCATACGCCCTTTTTGGCCAACCAAGCAACCTGGAAAGGCCAATCAGCGCTCCAAAGAAGTCTCGCTTCCCAGCGGGAAAACGGCCATGCGGAAAAAAGTGTCCAAACCAGAAATGCAGGACCGGCCATGGAGAAATGGGAGCCTTGCTACGCTGATGGGTGGGATGTAAATTGCCAACAGCCACTCTGGAGAAGTGTACGGTGTGTTCTGAAACATCTAAAAAACACAGCTTGGAGAGCATAGGGCACTTCCACTCATGGGCGTCTAAATTGGGAAAACTAAAAATCAGCAAGACACAGGCACCCCAAAGTTTAGGGCTGCTCTGTTGACAAGAACCCCCACTTCATTACACTTTAAATATCCTAGGAAAGAGAAAAATGGATAAAGAAGTTGGGGTCCTCATGTACAATGGAATATCACTCAGCCATGAAATCAACGTCATAAGGCTAGTAGCAGCACGATGAGTGGATTTAGGTACGACGATTCTAAGTGAAATAAGTCACACAGAAAAAGACACTTATCATAAGATATCACTTCTAGAGGGAATGTAAAAACCGCTACACTTGAACTGAATTACAAAACAGAACAGAGACACACGTTTAGAAAACACACTATGGCTGCTGAACGGGCAAGGTGAGGTGGGGTGATGCATAAAACAAGGGTTTCAAATTAGCTCAGATACCGTTCCATAAACCCAATATGTAAGAGACAAGACCTATTCCTTTTTCAGTGAACTGGACTCAACACCCCCTATTCACCGCACAAGAATATATCTGACTAGTAAGAATCTTCAAACCTATGTATTGATATCTCTCTGTAAGTGAGTCAAGGGGGTGTAAAGCGGCATAAACACAGCCGTGAAAAGCAGCTAAACCCCATTATAAAAATAAATTACTTTCCAAAACCCGTGAAACAAAGACAGTGAAAGAGAGAGAAATTCTTACAAAATTCGTTCAGGGGCTGGGATGCAACCTGGATTGACCATATCTAGACCCACAGCTGATTGAGACATAAGGGTGGACACTCTTGGGGCTGAGAGGTTCGGTGAGGTTGGGTGAGCCAACGCAGACCCTTTCAAGTAATACTGCATGGTACCCATCCCATGGGTCCCAAATCTCCAGGTTCAAGGGCATCTTCCTACGTCGAAAACAGGCATGAGAAACCCAGAAGATGGTACACCGTGTGATCGGGAAAGGTTTCTAAAACGCACCTCATTTCTCATCTCCTTTGCTCGGGTTCGCCATTCCAGCCGATTTACTAGCCATCTCCTCCTTGGAGAATCAGCACCTTTAACCTCCTGTTCCGTACAGGTTGCAATTTGTCCTGAGGATGAACGGGAAGAGGGGGAACCAATGAGAGACTAGCTCTAGGTGTTGGGACAGGCACAGGTCACTCTATTTTCCCATCAGGAAGAAGAATTAAGCACAAGCTCAGCCTGCCCCCCAGAACCAGAAGAGGGCCTGAAGCAATCCTGCGCTTTTGCGGCCAGCTCCCAAAAAAGCGAGTTGAAAAATGGAGCTCAGGGGCACTGCAATTCACAAACCTGCAGAGTTTTAAATGATACCTCTCGTCCACAAATATATTAAGGGAAGGCAACGAAGAGGCTTTGAAAGCAAGGCAGAATTGCAGGAAACAGATTTCAGGAGGTAGATTCGAATCGCCTTGAAAGCACATGAAAAGCAGCAGAACGTGGACAATGATGCCCTTGGCCAAAAAGGGCGTATGCGTTTTTTCCTGAATATATTCAGGAAAAAACGCATACGCCCTTTTTGGCCAACCAAGCAACCTGGAAAGGCCAATCAGCGCTCCAAAGAAGTCTCGCTTCCCAGCGGGCAAAAGGGCCATGCGGAAAAAAGTGTCCAAACCAGAAATGCAGGACCGGCCATGGAGAAATGGGAGCCTTGCTACGCTGATGGGTGGGATGTAAATTGCCAACAGCCACTCTGGAGAAGTGTACGGTGTGTTCTGAAACATCTAAAAAACACAGCTTGGACAGCATAGGGCACTTCCACTCATGGCCGTATAAATTGGGAAAACTAAAAATCAGCAAGACACAGGCACCCCAAAGTTTAGGGCTGCTCTGTTGACAAGAACCCCCACTTCATTACACCTTAAATATCCTAGGAAAGAGAAAAATGGATAAAGAATTTGTGGTCCTCATGTACAATGGAATATCACTCAGCCATGAAATCAACTTCATAAGGCTAGTAGCAGCACGATGAGTGGATTTAGGTACGACGATTCTAAGTGAAATAAGTCACACAGAAAAAGACACTTATCATAAGATATCACTTCTAGAGGGAATGTAAAAACCGCTACACTTGAACTGAATTACAAAACAGAACAGAGTCACACGTTTAGAAAACACACTATGGCTGCTGAACGGGCAAGGTGAGGTGGGGTGATGCATAAAACAAGGGTTTCAAATTAGCTCAGATACCGTTCCATAAACCCAATATGTAAGAGACAAGACCTATTCCTTTTTCAGTGAACTGGACTCAACACCCCCTATTCACCACACAAGAATATATCGGACTAGTAAGAATCTTCAAACCTATGTATTGATATCTCTCTGTAAGTGAGTCAAGGGGGTGTAAAGCGGCATAAACACAGCCGTGAAAAGCAGCTAAACCCCATTATAAAAATAAATTACTTTCCAAAACCCGTGAAACAAAGACAGTGAAAGAGAGAGAAATTCTTACAAAATTCGTTCAGGGGCTGGGATGCAACCTGGATTGACCATATCTAGACCCACAGCTGATTGAGACATAAGGGTGGACACTCTTGGGGCTGAGAGGTTCGGTGAGGTTGGGTGAGCCAACGCAGACCCTTTCAAGTAATACTGCATGGTACCCATCCCATGGGTCCCAAATCTCCAGGTTCAAGGGCATCTTCCTACGTCGAAAACAGGCATGAGAAACCCAGAAGATGGTACACCGTGTGATCGGGAAAGGTTTCTAAAACGCACCTCATTTCTCATCTCCTTTGCTTGGGTTCGCCATTCCAGCCGATTTACTAGCCATCTCCCTCCTTGGAGAATCAGCACCTTTAACCTCCTGTTCCGTACAGGTTGCAATTTGTCCTGAGGATGAACGGGAAGAGGGGGAACCAATGAGAGACTAGCTCTAGGTGTTGGGACAGGCACAGGCCACTCTATTTTCCCATCAGGAAGAAGAATTAAGCACAAGCTCAGCCTGCCCCCCAGAACCAGAAGAGGGCCTGAAGCAATCCTGCGCTTTTGCGGCCAGCTCCCAAAAAAGCGAGTTGAAAAATGGAGCTCAGGGGCACTGCAATTCACAAACCTGCAGAGTTTTAAATGATACCTCTCGTCCACAAATATATTAAGGGAAGGCAACGAAGAGGCTTTGAAAGCAAGGCAGAATTGCAGGAAACAGATTTCAGGAGGTAGATTCGAATCGCCTTGAAAGCACATGAAAAGCGGCAAAACGTGGACAATGATGCCCTTGGCCAAAAAGGGCGTATGCGTTTTTTCCTGAATATATTCAGGAAAAAACGCATACGCCCTTTTTGGCCAACCAAGCAACCTGGAAAGGCCAATGAGCGCTCCAAAGAAGTCTCGCTTCCCAGCGGGCAAAAGGGCCATGCGGAAAAAAGTGTCCAAACCAGAAATGCAGGACTGGCCATGGAGAAATGGGAGCCTTGCTACGCTGATGGGTGGGATGTAAATTGCCAACAGCCACTCTGGAGAAGTGTACGGTGTGTTCTGAAACATCTAAAAAACACAGCTTGGAGAGCATAGGGCACTTCCACTCATGGGCGTCTAAATTGGGAAAACTAAAAATCAGCAAGACACAGGCACCCCAAAGTTTAGGGCCGCTCTGTTGACAAGAACCCCCACTTCATTACACCTTAAATATCCTAGGAAAGAGAAAAATGGATAAAGAAGTTGGGGTCCTCATGTACAATGGAATATCACTCAGCCATGAAATCAACGTCATAAGGCTAGTAGCAGCACGATGAGTGGATTTAGGTACGACGATTCTAAGTGAAATAAGTCACACAGAAAAAGACACTTATCCTAAGATATCACTTCTAGAGGGAATGTAAAAACCGCTACACTTGAACTGAATTACAAAACAGAACAGAGTCACACGTTTAGAAAACACACTATGGCTGCTGAACGGGCAAGGTGAGGTGGGGTGATGCATAAAACAAGGGTTTCAAATTAGCTCAGATACCGTTCCATAAACCCAATATGTAAGAGACAAGACCTATTCCTTTTTCAGTGAACTGGACTCAACACCCCCTATTCACCGCACAAGAATATATCTGACTAGTAAGAATCTTCAAACCTATGTATTGATATCTCTCTGTAAGTGAGTCAAGGGGGTGTAAAGCGGCATAAACACAGCCGTGAAAAGCAGCTAAACCCCATTATAAAAATAAATTACTTTTCAAAACCCGTGAAACAAAGACAGTGAAAGAGAGAGAAATTCTTACAAAATTCGTTCAGGGGCTGGGATGCAACCTGGATTGACCATATCTAGACCCACAGCTGATTGAGACATAAGGGTGGACACTCTTGGGGCTGAGAGGTTCGGTGAGGTTGGGTGAGCCAACGCAGACCCTTTCAAGTAATACTGCATGGTACCCATCCCATGGGTCCCAAATCTCCAGGTTCAAGGGCATCTTCCTACATCGAAAACAGGCATGAGAAACCCAGAAGATGGAACACCGTGTGATCGGGAAAGGTTTCTAAAACGCACCTCATTTCTCATCTCCTTTGCTCGGGTTCGCCATTCCAGCCGATTTACTAGCCATCTCCCTCCTTGGAGAATCAGCACCTTTAACCTCCTGTTCCGTACAGGTTGCAATTTGTCCTGAGGATGAACGGGAAGAGGGGGAACCAATGAGAGACTAGCTCTAGGTGTTGGGACAGGCACAGGTCACTCTATTTTCCCATCAGGAAGAAGAATTAAGCACAAGCTCAGCCTGCCCCCCAGAACCAGAAGAGGGCCTGAAGCAATGCTGCGCTTTTGCGGCCAGCTCCCAAAAAAGCGAGTTGAAAAATGGAGCTCAGGGGCACTGCAATTCACAAACCTGCAGAGTTTTAAATGATACCTCTCGTCCACAAATATATTAAGGGAAGGCAACGAAGAGGCTTTGAAAGCAAGGCAGAATTGCAGGAAACAGATTTCAGGAGGTAGATTCGAATCACCTTGAAAGCACATGAAAAGCGGCAAAACGTGGACAATGATGCCCTTGGCCAAAAAGGGCGTATGCGTTTTTTCCTGAATATATTCAGGAAAAAACGCATACGCCCTTTTTGGCCAACCAAGCAACCTGGAAAGGCCAATCAGCGCTCCAAAGAAGTCTCGCTTCCCAGCGGGAAAACGGCCATGCGGAAAAAAGTGTCCAAACCAGAAATGCAGGACCGGCCATGGAGAAATGGGAGCCTTGCTACGCTGATGGGTGGGATGTAAATTGCCAACAGCCACTCTGGAGAAGTGTACGGTGTGTTCTGAAACATCTAAAAAACACAGCTTGGAGAGCATAGGGCACTTCCACTCATGGGCGTCTAAATTGGGAAAACTAAAAATCAGCAAGACACAGGCACCCCAAAGTTTAGGGCTGCTCTGTTGACAAGAACCCCCACTTCATTACACCTTAAATATCCTAGGAAAGAGAAAAATGGATGAAGAAGTTGGGGTCCTCATGTACAATGGAATATCACTCAGCCATGAAATCAACGTCATAAGGCTAGTAGCAGCACGATGAGTGGATTTAGGTACGACGATTCTAAGTGAAATAAGTCACACAGAAAAAGACACTTATCATAAGATATCACTTCTAGAGGGAATGTAAAAACCGCTACACTTGAACTGAATTACAAAACAGAACAGAGACACACGTTTAGAAAACACACTATGGCTGCTGAACGGCCAAGGTGAGGTGGGGTGATGCATAAAACAAGGGTTTCAAATTAGCTCAGATACCGTTCCATAAACCCAATATGTAAGAGACAAGACCTATTCCTTTTTCAGTGAACTGGACTCAACACCCCCTATTCACCGCACAAGAATATATCTGACTAGTAAGAATCTTCAAACCTATGTATTGATATCTCTCTGTAAGTGAGTCAAGGGGGTGTAAAGCGGCATAAACACAGCCGTGAAAAGCAGCTAAACCCCATTATAAAAATAAATTACTTTCCAAAACCCGTGAAACAAAGACAGTGAAAGAGAGAGAAATTCTTACAAAATTCGTTCAGGGGCTGTGATGCAACCTGGATTGACCATATCTAGACCCACAGCTGATTGAGACATAAGGGTGGACACTCTTGGGGCTGAGAGGTTCGGTGAGGTTGGGTGAGCCAACGCAGACCCTTTCAAGTAATACTGCATGGTACCCATCCCATGGGTCCCAAATCTCCAGGTTCAAGGGCATCTTCCTACGTCGAAAACAGGCATGAGAAACCCAGAAGATGGTACACCGTGTGATCGGGAAAGGTTTCTAAAACGCACCTCATTTCTCATCTCCTTTGCTCGGGTTCGCCATTCCAGCCGATTTACTAGCCATCTCCTCCTTGGAGAATCAGCACCTTTAACCTCCTGTTCCGTACAGGTTGCAATTTGTCCTGAGGATGAACGGGAAGAGGGGGAACCAATGAGAGACTAGCTCTAGGTGTTGGGACAGGCACAGGTCACTCTATTTTCCCATCAGGAAGAAGAATTAAGCACAAGCTCAGCCTGCCCCCCAGAACCAGAAGAGGGCCTGAAGCAATCCTGCGCTTTTGCGGCCAGCTCCCAAAAAAGCGAGTTGAAAAATGGAGCTCAGGGGCACTGCAATTCACAAACCTGCAGAGTTTTAAATGATACCTCTCGTCCACAAATATATTAAGGGAAGGCAACGAAGAGGCTTTGAAAGCAAGGCAGAATTGCAGGAAACAGATTTCAGGAGGTAGATTCGAATCGCCTTGAAAGCACATGAAAAGCAGCAGAACGTGGACAATGATGCCCTTGGCCAAAAAGGGCGTATGCGTTTTTTCCTGAATATATTCAGGAAAAAACGCATACGCCCTTTTTGGCCAACCAAGCAACCTGGAAAGGCCAATCAGCGCTCCAAAGAAGTCTCGCTTCCCAGCGGGCAAAAGGGCCATGCGGAAAAAAGTGTCCAAACCAGAAATGCAGGACCGGCCATGGAGAAATGGGAGCCTTGCTACGCTGATGGGTGGGATGTAAATTGCCAACAGCCACTCTGGAGAAGTGTACGGTGTGTTCTGAAACATCTAAAAAACACAGCTTGGAGAGCATAGGGCACTTCCACTCATGGCCGTATAAATTGGGAAAACTAAAAATCAGCAAGACACAGGCACCCCAAAGTTTAGGGCTGCTCTGTTGACAAGAACCCCCACTTCATTACACCTTAAATATCCTAGGAAAGAGAAAAATGGATAAAGAATTTGTGGTCCTCATGTACAATGGAATATCACTCAGCCATGAAATCAACTTCATAAGGCTAGTAGCAGCACGATGAGTGGATTTAGGTACGACGATTCTAAGTGAAATAAGTCACACAGAAAAAGACACTTATCATAAGATATCACTTCTAGAGGGAATGTAAAAACCGCTACACTTGAACTGAATTACAAAACAGAACAGAGTCACACGTTTAGAAAACACACTATGGCTGCTGAACGGGCAAGGTGAGGTGGGGTGATGCATAAAACAAGGGTTTCAAATTAGCTCAGATACCGTTCCATAAACCCAATATGTAAGAGACAAGACCTATTCCTTTTTCAGTGAACTGGACTCAACACCCCCTATTCACCACACAAGAATATATCGGACTAGTAAGAATCTTCAAACCTATGTATTGATATCTCTCTGTAAGTGAGTCAAGGGGGTGTAAAGCGGCATAAACACAGCCGTGAAAAGCAGCTAAACCCCATTATAAAAATAAATTACTTTCCAAAACCCGTGAAACAAAGACAGTGAAAGAGAGAGAAATTCTTACAAAATTCGTTCAGGGGCTGGGATGCAACCTGGATTGACCATATCTAGACCCACAGCTGATTGAGACATAAGGGTGGACACTCTTGGGGCTGAGAGGTTCGGTGAGGTTGGGTGAGCCAACGCAGACCCTTTCAAGTAATACTGCATGGTACCCATCCCATGGGTCCCAAATCTCCAGGTTCAAGGGCATCTTCCTACGTCGAAAACAGGCATGAGAAACCCAGAAGATGGTACACCGTGTGATCGGGAAAGGTTTCTAAAACGCACCTCATTTCTCATCTCCTTTGCTTGGGTTCGCCATTCCAGCCGATTTACTAGCCATCTCCCTCCTTGGAGAATCAGCACCTTTAACCTCCTGTTCCGTACAGGTTGCAATTTGTCCTGAGGATGAACGGGAAGAGGGGGAACCAATGAGAGACTAGCTCTAGGTGTTGGGACAGGCACAGGCCACTCTATTTTCCCATCAGGAAGAAGAATTAAGCACAAGCTCAGCCTGCCCCCCAGAACCAGAAGAGGGCCTGAAGCAATCCTGCGCTTTTGCGGCCAGCTCCCAAAAAAGCGAGTTGAAAAATGGAGCTCAGGGGCACTGCAATTCACAAACCTGCAGAGTTTTAAATGATACCTCTCGTCCACAAATATATTAAGGGAAGGCAACGAAGAGGCTTTGAAAGCAAGACAGAATTGCAGGAAACAGATTTCAGGAGGTAGATTCGAATCGCCTTGAAAGCACATGAAAAGCGGCAAAACGTGGACAATGATGCCCTTGGCCAAAAAGGGCGTATGCGTTTTTTCCTGAATATATTCAGGAAAAAACGCATACGCCCTTTTTGGCCAACCAAGCAACCTGGAAAGGCCAATGAGCGCTCCAAAGAAGTCTCGCTTCCCAGCGGGCAAAAGGGCCATGCGGAAAAAAGTGTCCAAACCAGAAATGCAGGACTGGCCATGGAGAAATGGGAGCCTTGCTACGCTGATGGGTGGGATGTAAATTGCCAACAGCCACTCTGGAGAAGTGTACGGTGTGTTCTGAAACATCTAAAAAACACAGCTTGGAGAGCATAGGGCACTTCCACTCATGGGCGTCTAAATTGGGAAAACTAAAAATCAGCAAGACACAGGCACCCCAAAGTTTAGGGCTGCTCTGTTGACAAGAACCCCCACTTCATTACACCTTAAATATCCTAGTAAAGAGAAAAATGGATTAGAAGTTGTGGTCCTCATGTACAATGGAATATCACTCAGCCATGAAATCAACGTCATAAGGCTAGTAGCAGCACGATGAGTGGATTTAGGTACGACGATTCTAAGTGAAATAAGTCACACAGAAAAAGACACTTATCATAAGATATCACTTCTAGAGGGAATGTAAAAACCGCTACACTTGAACTGAATTACAAAACAGAACAGAGTCAGACGTTTAGAAAACACACTATGGCTGTTGAACGGGAAAGGTGAGGTGGGGTGATGCATAAAACAAGGGTTTCAAATTAGCTCAGATACCGTTCCATAAACCCAATATGTAAGAGAGAAGACCTATTCCTTTTTCAGTGAACTGGACTCAACACCCCCTATTCACCGCACAAGAATATATCTGACTAGTAAGAATCTTCAAACCTATGTATTGATATCTCTCTGTAAGTGAGTCAAGGGGGTGTAAAGCGGCATAAACACAGCCGTGAAAAGCAGCTAAACCCCATTATAAAAATAAATTACTTTTCAAAACGGGTGAAACAAAGAGAGTGAAAGAGAGAGAAATTCTTACAAAATTCGTTCAGGGGCTGTGATGCAACCTGGATTGACCATATCTAGACCCACAGCTGATTGAGACATAAGGGTGGACACTCTTGGGGCTGAGAGGTTCGGTGAGGTTGGGTGAGCCAACGCAGACCCTTTCAAGTAATACTGCATGGTACCCATCCCATGGGTCCCAAATCTCCAGGTTCAAGGGCATCTTCCTACATTGAAAACAGGCATGAGAAACCCACAAGATGGTACACCGTGTGATCGGGAAAGGTTTGTAAAACGCACCTCATTTCTCATCTCCTTTGCTCGGGTTCGCCATTCCAGCCGATTTACTAGCCATCTCCCTCCTTGGAGAATCAGCACCTTTAACCTCCTGTTCTGTACAGGTTGCAATTTGTCCTGAGGATGAACGGGAAGAGGGGGAACCAATGAGAGACTAGCTCTAAGTGTTGGGACAGGCACAGGCCACTCTATTTTCCCATCAGGAAGAAGAATTAAGCACAAGCTCAGCCTGCCCCCCAGAACCAGAAGAGGGCCTGAAGCAATCCTGCGCTTTTGCGGCCAGCTCCCAAAAAAGCGAGTTGAAAAATGGAGCTCAGGGGCACTGCAATTCACAAACCTGCAGAGTTTTAAATGATACCTCTCGTCCACAAATATATTAAGGGAAGGCAACGAAGAGGCTTTGAAAGCAAGGCAGAATTGCAGGAAACAGATTTCAGGAGGTAGATTCGAATCGCCTTGAAAGCACATGAAAAGCGGCAAAACGTGGACAATGATGCCCTTGGCCAAAAAGGGCGTATGCGTTTTTTCCTGAATATATTCAGGAAAAAACGCATACGCCCTTTTTGGCCAACCAAGCAACCTGGAAAGGCCAATCAGCGCTCCAAAGAAGTCTCGCTTCCCAGCGGGAAAACGGCCATGCGGAAAAAAGTGTCCAAACCAGAAATGCAGGACCGGCCATGGAGAAATGGGAGCCTTGCTACGCTGATGGGTGGGATGTAAATTGCCAACAGCCACTCTGGAGAAGTGTACGGTGTGTTCTGAAACATCTAAAAAACACAGCTTGGAGAGCATAGGGCACTTCCACTCATGGGCGTCTAAATTGGGAAAACTAAAAATCAGCAAGACACAGGCACCCCAAAGTTTAGGGCTGCTCTGTTGACAAGAACCCCCACTTCATTACACCTTAAATATCCTAGGAAAGAGAAAAATGGATGAAGAAGTTGGGGTCCTCATGTACAATGGAATATCACTCAGCCATGAAATCAACGTCATAAGGCTAGTAGCAGCACGATGAGTGGATTTAGGTACGACGATTCTAAGTGAAATAAGTCACACAGAAAAAGACACTTATCATAAGATATCACTTCTAGAGGGAATGTAAAAACCGCTACACTTGAACTGAATTACAAAACAGAACAGAGACACACGTTTAGAAAACACACTATGGCTGCTGAACGGGCAAGGTGAGGTGGGGTGATGCATAAAACAAGGGTTTCAAATTAGCTCAGATACCGTTCCATAAACCCAATATGTAAGAGACAAGACCTATTCCTTTTTCAGTGAACTGGACTCAACACCCCCTATTCACCGCACAAGAATATATCTGACTAGTAAGAATCTTCAAACCTATGTATTGATATCTCTCTGTAAGTGAGTCAAGGGGGTGTAAAGCGGCATAAACACAGCCGTGAAAAGCAGCTAAACCCCATTATAAAAATAAATTACTTTCCAAAACCCGTGAAACAAAGACAGTGAAAGAGAGAGAAATTCTTACAAAATTCGTTCAGGGGCTGGGATGCAACCTGGATTGACCATATCTAGACCCACAGCTGATTGAGACATAAGGGTGGACACTCTTGGGGCTGAGAGGTTCGGTGAGGTTGGGTGAGCCAACGCAGACCCTTTCAAGTAATACTGCATGGTACCCATCCCATGGGTCCCAAATCTCCAGGTTCAAGGGCATCTTCCTACGTCGAAAACAGGCATGAGAAACCCAGAAGATGGTACACCGTGTGATCGGGAAAGGTTTCTAAAACGCACCTCATTTCTCATCTCCTTTGCTCGGGTTCGCCATTCCAGCCGATTTACTAGCCATCTCCCTCCTTGGAGAATCAGCACCTTTAACCTCCTGTTCCGTACAGGTTGCAATTTGTCCTGAGGATGAACGGGAAGAGGGGGAACCAATGAGAGACTAGCTCTAGGTGTTGGGACAGGCACAGGTCACTCTATTTTCCCATCAGGAAGAAGAATTAAGCACAAGCTCAGCCTGCCCCCCAGAACCAGAAGAGGGCCTGAAGCAATGCTGCGCTTTTGCGGCCAGCTCCCAAAAAAGCGAGTTGAAAAATGGAGCTCAGGGGCACTGCAATTCACAAACCTGCAGAGTTTTAAATGATACCTCTCGTCCACAAATATATTAAGGGAAGGCAACGAAGAGGCTTTGAAAGCAAGGCAGAATTGCAGGAAACAGATTTCAGGAGGTAGATTCGAATCACCTTGAAAGCACATGAAAAGCGGCAAAACGTGGACAATGATGCCCTTGGCCAAAAAGGGCGTATGCCTTTTTTCCTGAATATATTCAGGAAAAAACGCATACGCCCTTTTTGGCCAACCAAGCAACCTGGAAAGGCCAATCAGCGCTCCAAAGAAGTCTCGCTTCCCAGCGGGAAAACGGCCATGCGGAAAAAAGTGTCCAAACCAGAAATGCAGGACCGGCCATGGAGAAATGGGAGCCTTGCTACGCTGATGGGTGCGATGTAAATTGCCAACAGCCACTCTGGAGAAGTGTACGGTGTGTTCTGAAACATCTAAAAAACACAGCTTGGAGAGCATAGGGCACTTCCACTCATGGGCGTCTAAATTGGGAAAACTAAAAATCAGCAAGACACAGGCACCCCAAAGTTTAGGGCTGCTCTGTTGACAAGAACCCCCACTTCATTACACCTTAAATATCCTAGGAAAGAGAAAAATGGATGAAGAAGTTGGGGTCCTCATGTACAATGGAATATCACTCAGCCATGAAATCAACGTCATAAGGCTAGTAGCAGCACGATGAGTGGATTTAGGTACGACGATTCTAAGTGAAATAAGTCACACAGAAAAAGACACTTATCATAAGATATCACTTCTAGAGGGAATGTAAAAACCGCTACACTTGAACTGAATTACAAAACAGAACAGAGACACACGTTTAGAAAACACACTATGGCTGCTGAACGGCCAAGGTGAGGTGGGGTGATGCATAAAACAAGGGTTTCAAATTAGCTCAGATACCGTTCCATAAACCCAATATGTAAGAGACAAGACCTATTCCTTTTTCAGTGAACTGGACTCAACACCCCCTATTCACCGCACAAGAATATATCTGACTAGTAAGAATCTTCAAACCTATGTATTGATATCTCTCTGTAAGTGAGTCAAGGGGGTGTAAAGCGGCATAAACACAGCCGTGAAAAGCAGCTAAACCCCATTATAAAAATAAATTACTTTCCAAAACCCGTGAAACAAAGACAGTGAAAGAGAGAGAAATTCTTACAAAATTCGTTCAGGGGCTGTGATGCAACCTGGATTGACCATATCTAGACCCACAGCTGATTGAGACATAAGGGTGGACACTCTTGGGGCTGAGAGGTTCGGTGAGGTTGGGTGAGCCAACGCAGACCCTTTCAAGTAATACTGCATGGTACCCATCCCATGGGTCCCAAATCTCCAGGTTCAAGGGCATCTTCCTACGTCGAAAACAGGCATGAGAAACCCAGAAGATGGTACACCGTGTGATCGGGAAAGGTTTCTAAAACGCACCTCATTTCTCATCTCCTTTGCTCGGGTTCGCCATTCCAGCCGATTTACTAGCCATCTCCTCCTTGGAGAATCAGCACCTTTAACCTCCTGTTCCGTACAGGTTGCAATTTGTCCTGAGGATGAACGGGAAGAGGGGGAACCAATGAGAGACTAGCTCTAGGTGTTGGGACAGGCACAGGTCACTCTATTTTCCCATCAGGAAGAAGAATTAAGCACAAGCTCAGCCTGCCCCCCAGAACCAGAAGAGGGCCTGAAGCAATCCTGCGCTTTTGCGGCCAGCTCCCAAAAAAGCGAGTTGAAAAATGGAGCTCAGGGGCACTGCAATTCACAAACCTGCAGAGTTTTAAATGATACCTCTCGTCCACAAATATATTAAGGGAAGGCAACGAAGAGGCTTTGAAAGCAAGGCAGAATTGCAGGAAACAGATTTCAGGAGGTAGATTCGAATCGCCTTGAAAGCACATGAAAAGCAGCAGAACGTGGACAATGATGCCCTTGGCCAAAAAGGGCGTATGCGTTTTTTCCTGAATATATTCAGGAAAAAACGCATACGCCCTTTTTGGCCAACCAAGCAACCTGGAAAGGCCAATCAGCGCTCCAAAGAAGTCTCGCTTCCCAGCGGGCAAAAGGGCCATGCGGAAAAAAGTGTCCAAACCAGAAATGCAGGACCGGCCATGGAGAAATGGGAGCCTTGCTACGCTGATGGGTGGGATGTAAATTGCCAACAGCCACTCTGGAGAAGTGTACGGTGTGTTCTGAAACATCTAAAAAACACAGCTTGGAGAGCATAGGGCACTTCCACTCATGGGCGTCTAAATTGGGAAAACTAAAAATCAGCAAGACACAGGCACCCCAAAGTTTAGGGCTGCTCTGTTGAAAAGAACCCCCACTTCATTACACCTTAAATATCCTAGTAAAGAGAAAAATGGATTAGAAGTTGTGGTCCTCATGTACAATGGAATATCACTCAGCCATGAAATCAACGTCATAAGGCTAGTAGCAGCACGATGAGTGGATTTAGGTACGACGATTCTAAGTGAAATAAGTCACACAGAAAAAGACACTTATCATAAGATATCACTTCTAGAGGGAATGTAAAAACCGCTACACTTGAACTGAATTACAAAACAGAACAGAGTCAGACGTTTAGAAAACACACTATGGCTGTTGAACGGGAAAGGTGAGGTGGGGTGATGCATAAAACAAGGGTTTCAAATTAGCTCAGATACCGTTCCATAAACCCAATATGTAAGAGAGAAGACCTATTCCTTTTTCAGTGAACTGGACTCAACACCCCCTATTCACCGCACAAGAATATATCTGACTAGTAAGAATCTTCAAACCTATGTATTGATATCTCTCTGTAAGTGAGTCAAGGGGGTGTAAAGCGGCATAAACACAGCCGTGAAAAGCAGCTAAACCCCATTATAAAAATAAATTACTTTTCAAAACGGGTGAAACAAAGAGAGTGAAAGAGAGAGAAATTCTTACAAAATTCGTTCAGGGGCTGTGATGCAACCTGGATTGACCATATCTAGACCCACAGCTGATTGAGACATAAGGGTGGACACTCTTGGGGCTGAGAGGTTCGGTGAGGTTGGGTGAGCCAACGCAGACCCTTTCAAGTAATACTGCATGGTACCCATCCCATGTGTCCCAAATCTCCAGGTTCAAGGGCATCTTCCTATATTGAAAACAGGCATGAGAAACCCACAAGATGGTACACCGTGTGATCGGGAAAGGTTTGTAAAACGCACCTCATTTCTCATCTCCTTTGCTCGGGTTCGCCATTCCAGCCGATTTACTAGCCATCTCCCTCCTTGGAGAATCAGCACCTTTAACCTCCTGTTCTGTACAGGTTGCAATTTGTCCTGAGGATGAACGGGAAGAGGGGGAACCAATGAGAGACTAGCTCTAAGTGTTGGGACAGGCACAGGCCACTCTATTTTCCCATCAGGAAGAAGAATTAAGCACAAGCTCAGCCTGCCCCCCAGAACCAGAAGAGGGCCTGAAGCAATCCTGCGCTTTTGCGGCCAGCTCCCAAAAAAGCGAGTTGAAAAATGGAGCTCAGGGGCACTGCAATTCACAAACCTGCAGAGTTTTAAATGATACCTCTCGTCCACAAATATATTAAGGGAAGGCAACGAAGAGGCTTTGAAAGCAAGGCAGAATTGCAGGAAACAGATTTCAGGAGGTAGATTCGAATCGCCTTGAAAGCACATGAAAAGCGGCAAAACGTGGACAATGATGCCCTTGGCCAAAAAGGGCGTATGCGTTTTTTCCTGAATATATTCAGGAAAAAACGCATACGCCCTTTTTGGCCAACCAAGCAACCTGGAAAGGCCAATCAGCGCTCCAAAGAAGTCTCGCTTCCCAGCGGGAAAACGGCCATGCGGAAAAAAGTGTCCAAACCAGAAATGCAGGACCGGCCATGGAGAAATGGGAGCCTTGCTACGCTGATGGGTGGGATGTAAATTGCCAACAGCCACTCTGGAGAAGTGTACGGTGTGTTCTGAAACATCTAAAAAACACAGCTTGGAGAGCATAGGGCACTTCCACTCATGGGCGTCTAAATTGGGAAAACTAAAAATCAGCAAGACACAGGCACCCCAAAGTTTAGGGCTGCTCTGTTGACAAGAACCCCCACTTCATTACACCTTAAATATCCTAGGAAAGAGAAAAATGGATGAAGAAGTTGGGGTCCTCATGTACAATGGAATATCACTCAGCCATGAAATCAACGTCATAAGGCTAGTAGCAGCACGATGAGTGGATTTAGGTACGACGATTCTAAGTGAAATAAGTCACACAGAAAAAGACACTTATCATAAGATATCACTTCTAGAGGGAATGTAAAAACCGCTACACTTGAACTGAATTACAAAACAGAACAGAGACACACGTTTAGAAAACACACTATGGCTGCTGAACGGGCAAGGTGAGGTGGGGTGATGCATAAAACAAGGGTTTCAAATTAGCTCAGATACCGTTCCATAAACCCAATATGTAAGAGACAAGACCTATTCCTTTTTCAGTGAACTGGATTCAACACCCCCTATTCACCGCACAAGAATATATCTGACTAGTAAGAATCTTCAAACCTATGTATTGATATCTCTCTGTAAGTGAGTCAAGGGGGTGTAAAGCGGCATAAACACAGCCGTGAAAAGCAGCTAAACCCCATTATAAAAATAAATTACTTTCCAAAACCCGTGAAACAAAGACAGTGAAAGAGAGAGAAATTCTTACAAAATTCGTTCAGGGGCTGTGATGCAACCTGGATTGACCATATCTAGACCCACAGCTGATTGAGACATAAGGGTGGACACTCTTGGGGCTGAGAGGTTCGGTGAGGTTGGGTGAGCCAACGCAGACCCTTTCAAGTAATACTGCATGGTACCCATCCCATGGGTCCCAAATCTCCAGGTTCAAGGGCATCTTCCTACGTCGAAAACAGGCATGAGAAACCCAGAAGATGGTACACCGTGTGATCGGGAAAGGTTTCTAAAACGCACCTCATTTCTCATCTCCTTTGCTCGGGTTCGCCATTCCAGCCGATTTACTAGCCATCTCCTCCTTGGAGAATCAGCACCTTTAACCTCCTGTTCCGTACAGGTTGCAATTTGTCCTGAGGATGAACGGGAAGAGGGGGAACCAATGAGAGACTAGCTCTAGGTGTTGGGACAGGCACAGGTCACTCTATTTTCCCATCAGGAAGAAGAATTAAGCACAAGCTCAGCCTGCCCCCCAGAACCAGAAGAGGGCCTGAAGCAATCCTGCGCTTTTGCGGCCAGCTCCCAAAAAAGCGAGTTGAAAAATGGAGCTCAGGGGCACTGCAATTCACAAACCTGCAGAGTTTTAAATGATACCTCTCGTCCACAAATATATTAAGGGAAGGCAACGAAGAGGCTTTGAAAGCAAGGCAGAATTGCAGGAAACAGATTTCAGGAGGTAGATTCGAATCGCCTTGAAAGCACATGAAAAGCAGCAGAACGTGGACAATGATGCCCTTGGCCAAAAAGGGCGTATGCGTTTTTTCCTGAATATATTCAGGAAAAAACGCATACGCCCTTTTTGGCCAACCAAGCAACCTGGAAAGGCCAATCAGCGCTCCAAAGAAGTCTCGCTTCCCAGCGGGCAAAAGGGCCATGCGGAAAAAAGTGTCCAAACCAGAAATGCAGGACCGGCCATGGAGAAATGGGAGCCTTGCTACGCTGATGGGTGGGATGTAAATTGCCAACAGCCACTCTGGAGAAGTGTACGGTGTGTTCTGAAACATCTAAAAAACACAGCTTGGAGAGCATAGGGCACTTCCACTCATGGCCGTATAAATTGGGAAAACTAAAAATCAGCAAGACACAGGCACCCCAAAGTTTAGGGCTGCTCTGTTGACAAGAACCCCCACTTCATTACACCTTAAATATCCTAGGAAAGAGAAAAATGGATAAAGAATTTGTGGTCCTCATGTACAATGGAATATCACTCAGCCATGAAATCAACTTCATAAGGCTAGTAGCAGCACGATGAGTGGATTTAGGTACGACGATTCTAAGTGAAATAAGTCACACAGAAAAAGACACTTATCATAAGATATCACTTCTAGAGGGAATGTAAAAACCGCTACACTTGAACTGAATTACAAAACAGAACAGAGTCACACGTTTAGAAAACACACTATGGCTGCTGAACGGGCAAGGTGAGGTGGGGTGATGCATAAAACAAGGGTTTCAAATTAGCTCAGATACCGTTCCATAAACCCAATATGTAAGAGACAAGACCTATTCCATTTTCAGTGAACTGGACTCAACACCCCCTATTCACCACACAAGAATATATCGGACTAGTAAGAATCTTCAAACCTATGTATTGATATCTCTCTGTAAGTGAGTCAAGGGGGTGTAAAGCGGCATAAACACAGCCGTGAAAAGCAGCTAAACCCCATTATAAAAATAAATTACTTTCCAAAACCCGTGAAACAAAGACAGTGAAAGAGAGAGAAATTCTTACAAAATTCGTTCAGGGGCTGGGATGCAACCTGGATTGACCATATCTAGACCCACAGCTGATTGAGACATAAGGGTGGACACTCTTGGGGCTGAGAGGTTCGGTGAGGTTGGGTGAGCCAACGCAGACCCTTTCAAGTAATACTGCATGGTACCCATCCCATGGGTCCCAAATCTCCAGGTTCAAGGGCATCTTCCTACGTCGAAAACAGGCATGAGAAACCCAGAAGATGGTACACCGTGTGATCGGGAAAGGTTTCTAAAACGCACCTCATTTCTCATCTCCTTTGCTTGGGTTCGCCATTCCAGCCGATTTACTAGCCATCTCCCTCCTTGGAGAATCAGCACCTTTAACCTCCTGTTCCGTACAGGTTGCAATTTGTCCTGAGGATGAACGGGAAGAGGGGGAACCAATGAGAGACTAGCTCTAGGTGTTGGGACAGGCACAGGCCACTCTATTTTCCCATCAGGAAGAAGAATTAAGCACAAGCTCAGCCTGCCCCCCAGAACCAGAAGAGGGCCTGAAGCAATCCTGCGCTTTTGCGGCCAGCTCCCAAAAAAGCGAGTTGAAAAATGGAGCTCAGGGGCACTGCAATTCACAAACCTGCAGAGTTTTAAATGATACCTCTCGTCCACAAATATATTAAGGGAAGGCAACGAAGAGGCTTTGAAAGCAAGGCAGAATTGCAGGAAACAGATTTCAGGAGGTAGATTCGAATCGCCTTGAAAGCACATGAAAAGCGGCAAAACGTGGACAATGATGCCCTTGGCCAAAAAGGGCGTATGCGTTTTTTCCTGAATATATTCAGGAAAAAACGCATACGCCCTTTTTGGCCAACCAAGCAACCTGGAAAGGCCAATGAGCGCTCCAAAGAAGTCTCGCTTCCCAGCGGGCAAAAGGGCCATGCGGAAAAAAGTGTCCAAACCAGAAATGCAGGACTGGCCATGGAGAAATGGGAGCCTTGCTACGCTGATGGGTGGGATGTAAATTGCCAACAGCCACTCTGGAGAAGTGTACGGTGTGTTCTGAAACATCTAAAAAACACAGCTTGGAGAGCATAGGGCACTTCCACTCATGGGCGTCTAAATTGGGAAAACTAAAAATCAGCAAGACACAGGCACCCCAAAGTTTAGGGCTGCTCTGTTGACAAGAACCCCCACTTCATTACACCTTAAATATCCTAGTAAAGAGAAAAATGGATTAGAAGTTGTGGTCCTCATGTACAATGGAATATCACTCAGCCATGAAATCCACGTCATAAGGCTAGTAGCAGCACGATGAGTGGATTTAGGTACGACGATTCTAAGTGAAATAAGTCACACAGAAAAAGACACTTATCATAAGATATCACTTCTAGAGGGAATGTAAAAACCGCTACACTTGAACTGAATTACAAAACAGAACAGAGTCAGACGTTTAGAAAACACACTATGGCTGTTGAACGGGAAAGGTGAGGTGGGGTGATGCATAAAACAAGGGTTTCAAATTAGCTCAGATACCGTTCCATAAACCCAATATGTAAGAGAGAAGACCTATTCCTTTTTCAGTGAACTGGACTCAACACCCCCTATTCACCGCACAAGAATATATCTGACTAGTAAGAATCTTCAAACCTATGTATTGATATCTCTCTGTAAGTGAGTCAAGGGGGTGTAAAGCGGCATAAACACAGCCGTGAAAAGCAGCTAAACCCCATTATAAAAATAAATTACTTTTCAAAACGGGTGAAACAAAGAGAGTGAAAGAGAGAGAAATTCTTACAAAATTCGTTCAGGGGCTGTGATGCAACCTGGATTGACCATATCTAGACCCACAGCTGATTGAGACATAAGGGTGGACACTCTTGGGGCTGAGAGGTTCGGTGAGGTTGGGTGAGCCAACGCAGACCCTTTCAAGTAATACTGCATGGTACCCATCCCATGGGTCCCAAATCTCCAGGTTCAAGGGCATCTTCCTACATTGAAAACAGGCATGAGAAACCCACAAGATGGTACACCGTGTGATCGGGAAAGGTTTCTAAAACGCACCTCATTTCTCATCTCCTTTGCTCGGGTTCGCCATTCCAGCCGATTTACTAGCCATCTCCCTCCTTGGAGAATCAGCACCTTTAACCTCCTGTTCTGTACAGGTTGCAATTTGTCCTGAGGATGAACGGGAAGAGGGGGAACCAATGAGAGACTAGCTCTAAGTGTTGGGACAGGCACAGGCCACTCTATTTTCCCATCAGGAAGAAGAATTAAGCACAAGCTCAGCCTGCCCCCCAGAACCAGAAGAGGGCCTGAAGCAATCCTGCGCTTTTGCGGCCAGCTCCCAAAAAAGCGAGTTGAAAAATGGAGCTCAGGGGCACTGCAATTCACAAACCTGCAGAGTTTTAAATGATACCTCTCGTCCACAAATATATTAAGGGAAGGCAACGAAGAGGCTTTGAAAGCAAGGCAGAATTGCAGGAAACAGATTTCAGGAGGTAGATTCGAATCGCCTTGAAAGCACATGAAAAGCGGCAAAACGTGGACAATGATGCCCTTGGCCAAAAAGGGCGTATGCGTTTTTTCCTGAATATATTCAGGAAAAAACGCATACGCCCTTTTTGGCCAACCAAGCAACCTGGAAAGGCCAATCAGCGCTCCAAAGAAGTCTCGCTTCCCAGCGGGCAAAAGGGCCATGCGGAAAAAAGTGTCCAAACCAGAAATGCAGGACCGGCCATGGAGAAATGGGAGCCTTTCTACGCTGATGGGTGTGATGTAAATTGCCAACAGCCACTCTGGAGAAGTGTACGGTGTGTTCTGAAACATCTAAAAAACACAGCTTGGAGAGCATAGGGCACTTCCACTCATGGGCGTATAAATTGGGAAAACTAAAAATCAGCAAGATACAGGCACCCCAAAGTTTAGGGCTGCTCTGTTGACAAGAACCCCCACTTCATTACACCTTAAATATCCTAGGAAAGAGAAAAATGGATAAAGAAGTTGGGGTCCTCATGTACAATGGAATATCACTCAGCCATGAAATCAACGTCATAAGGCTAGTAGCAGCACGATGAGTGGATTTAGGTACGACGATTCTAAGTGAAATAAGTCACACAGAAAAAGACACTTATCATAATATATCACTTCTAGAGGGAATGTAAAAACCGCTACACTTGAACTGAATTACAAAACAGAACAGAGACACACATTTAGAAAACACACTATGGCTGCTGAACGGGCAAGGTGAGGTGGGGTGATGCATAAAACAAGGGTTTCAAATTAGCTCAGATACCGTTCCATAAACCCAATATGTAAGAGACAAGACCTATTCCTTGCTCAGTGAACTGGACTCAACACCCCCTATTCACCGCACAAGAATATATCTGACTAGTAAGAATCTTCAAACCTATGTATTGATATCTCTCTGTAAGTGAGTCAAGGGGGTGTAAAGCGGCATAAACACAGCCGTGAAAAGCAGCTAAACCCCATTATAAAAATAAATTACTTTCCAAAACCCGTGAAACAAAGACAGTGAAAGAGAGAGAAATTCTTACAAAATTCGTTCAGGGGCTGTGATGCAACCTGGATTGACCATATCTAGACCCACAGCTGATTGAGACATAAGGGTGGACACTCTTGGGGCTGAGAGGTTCGGTGAGGTTGGGTGAGCCAACGCAGACCCTTTCAAGTAATACTGCATGGTACCCATCCCATGGGTCCCAAATCTCCAGGTTCAAGGGCATCTTCCTACATCGAAAACAGGCATGAGAAACCCAGAAGATGGTACACCGTGTGATCGGGAAAGGTTTCTAAAACGCACCTCATTTCTCATCTCCTTTGCTCGGGTTCGCCATTCCAGCCGATTTACTAGCCATCTCCTCTTTGGAGAATCAGCACCTTTAACCTCCTGTTCCGTACAGGTTGCAATTTGTCCTGAGGATGAACGGGAAGAGGGGGAACCAATGAGAGACTAGCTCTAGGTGTTGGGACAGGCACAGGTCACTCTATTTTCCCATCAGGAAGAAGAATTAAGCACAAGCTCAGCCTGCCCCCCAGAACCAGAAGAGGGCCTGAAGCAATCCTGCGCTTTTGCGGCCAGCTCCCAAAAAAGCGAGTTGAAAAATGGAGCTCAGGGGCACTGCAATTCACAAACCTGCAGAGTTTTAAATGATACCTCTCGTCCACAAATATATTAAGGGAAGGCAACGAAGAGGCTTTGAAAGCAAGGCAGAATTGCAGGAAACAGATTTCAGGAGGTAGATTCGAATCGCCTTGAAAGCACATGAAAAGCGGCAAAACGTGGACAATGATGCCCTTGGCCAAAAAGGGCGTATGCGTTTTTTCCTGAATATACTCAGGAAAGAACGCATACGCCCTTTTTGGCCAACCAAGCAACCTGGAAAGGCCAATCAGCGCTCCAAAGAAGTCTCGCTTCCCAGCGGGCAAAAGGGCCATGCGGAAAAAAGTGTCCAAACCAGAAATGCAGGACCGGCCATGGAGAAATGGGAGCCTTGCTACGCTGATGGGTGGGATGTAAATTGCCAACAGCCACTCTGGAGAAGTGTACGGTGTGTTCTGAAACATCTAAAAAACACAGCTTGGAGAGCATAGGGCACTTCCACTCATGGGCGTCTAAATTGGGAAAACTAAAAATCAGCAAGACACAGGCACCCCAAAGTTTAGGGCTGCTCTGTTGACAAGAACCCCCACTTCATTACACCTTAAATATCCTAGGAAAGAGAAAAATGGATGAAGAAGTTGGGGTCCTCATGTACAATGGAATATCACTCAGCCATGAAATCAACGTCATAAGGCTAGTAGCAGCACGATGAGTGGATTTAGGTACGACGATTCTAAGTGAAATAAGTCACACAGAAAAAGACACTTATCATAAGATATCACTTCTAGAGGGAATGTAAAAACCGCTACACTTGAACTGAATTACAAAACAGAACAGAGACACACGTTTAGAAAACACACTATGGCTGCTGAACGGGCAAGGTGAGGTGGGGTGATGCATAAAACAAGGGTTTCAAATTAGCTCAGATACCGTTCCGTAAACCCAATATGTAAGAGACAAGACCTATTCCTTTTTCAGTGAACTGGACTCAACACCCCCTATTCACCGCACAAGAATATATCTGACTAGTAAGAATCTTCAAACCTATGTATTGATATCTCTCTGTAAGTGAGTCAAGGGGGTGTAAAGCGGCATAAACACAGCCGTGAAAAGCAGCTAAACCCCATTATAAAAATAAATTACTTTCCAAAACCCGTGAAACAAAGACAGTGAAAGAGAGAGAAATTCTTACAAAATTCGTTCAGGGGCTGTGATGCAACCTGGATTGACCATATCTAGACCCACAGCTGATTGAGACATAAGGGTGGACACTCTTGGGGCTGAGAGGTTCGGTGAGGTTGGGTGAGCCAACGCAGACCCTTTCAAGTAATACTGCATGGTACCCATCCCATGGGTCCCAAATCTCCAGGTTCAAGGGCATCTTCCTACGTCGAAAACAGGCATGTGAAACCCAGAAGATGGTACACCGTGTGATCGGGAAAGGTTTCTAAAACGCACCTCATTTCTCATCTCCTTTGCTCGGGTTCGCCATTCGAGCCGATTTACTAGCCATCTCCTCCTTGGAGAATCAGCACCTTTAACCTCCTGTTCCGTACAGGTTGCAATTTGTCCTGAGGATGAACGGGAAGAGGGGGAACCAATGAGAGACTAGCTCTAGGTGTTGGGACAGGCACAGGTCACTCTATTTTCCCATCAGGAAGAAGAATTAAGCACAAGCTCAGCCTGCCCCCCAGAACCAGAAGAGGGCCTGAAGCAATCCTGCGCTTTTGCGGCCAGCTCCCAAAAAAGCGAGTTGAAAAATGGAGCTCAGGGGCACTGCAATTCACAAACCTGCAGAGTTTTAAATGATACCTCTTGTCCACAAATATATTAAGGGAAGGCAACGAAGAGGCTTTGAAAGCAAGGCAGAATTGCAGGAAACAGATTTCAGGAGGTAGATTCGAATCGCCTTGAAAGCACATGAAAAGCGGCAAAACGTGGACAATGATGCCCTTGGCCAAAAAGGGCGTATGCGTTTTTTCCTGAATATATTCAGGAAAAAACGCATACGCCCTTTTTGGCCAACCAAGCAACCTGGAAAGGCCAATCAGCGCTCCAAAGAAGTCTCGCTTCCCAGCGGGCAAAAGGGCCATGCGGAAAAAAGTGTCCAAACCAGAAATGCAGGACCGGCCATGGAGAAATGGGAGCCTTGCTACGCTGATGGGTGGGATGTAAATTGCCAACAGCCACTCTGGAGAAGTGTACGGTGTGTTCTGAAACATCTAAAAAACACAGCTTGGAGAGCATAGGGCACTTCCACTCATGGGTGTCTAAATTGGGAAAACTAAAAATCAGCAAGACACAGGCACCCCAAAGTTTAGGGCTGCTCTGTTGACAAGAACCCCCACTTCATTACACCTTAAATATCCTAGGAAAGAGAAAAATGGATGAAGAAGTTGGGGTCCTCATGTACAATGGAATATCACTCAGCCATGAAATCAACATCATAAGGCTAGTAGCAGCACGATGAGTGGATTTAGGTACGACGATTCTAAGTGAAATAAGTCACACAGAAAAAGACACTTATCATAAGATATCACTTCTAGAGGGAATGTAAAAACCGCTACACTTGAACTGAATTACAAAACAGAACAGAGACACACGTTTAGAAAACACACTATGGCTGCTGAACGGGCAAGGTGAGGTGGGGTGATGCATAAAACAAGGGTTTCAAATTAGCTCAGATACCGTTCCATAAACCCAATATGTAAGAGACAAGACCTATTCCTTTTTCAGTGAACTGGACTCAACACCCCCTATTCACCGCACAAGAATATATCTGACTAGTAAGAATCTTCAAACCTATGTATTGATATCTCTCTGTAAGTGAGTCAAGGGGGTGTAAAGCGGCATAAACACAGCCGTGAAAAGCAGCTAAACCCCATTATAAAAATAAATTACTTTCCAAAACCCGTGAAACAAAGACAGTGAAAGAGAGAGAAATTCTTACAAAATTCGTTCAGGGGCTGTGATGCAACCTGGATTGACCATATCTAGACCCACAGCTGATTGAGACATAAGGGTGGACACTCTTGGGGCTGAGAGGTTCGGTGAGGTTGGGTGAGCCAACGCAGACCCTTTCAAGTAATACTGCATGGTACCCATCCCATGGGTCCCAAATCTCCAGGTTCAAGGGCATCTTCCTATGTCGAAAACAGGCATGAGAAACCCAGAAGATGGTACACCGTGTGATCGGGAAAGGTTTCTAAAACGCACCTCATTTCTCATCTCCTTTGCTCGGGTTCGCCATTCCAGCCGATTTACTAGCCATCTCCTCCTTGGAGAATCAGCACCTTTAACCTCCTGTTCCGTACAGGTTGCAATTTGTCCTGAGGATGAACGGGAAGAGGGGGAACCAATGAGAGACTAGCTCTAGGTGTTGGGACAGGCACAGGTCACTCTATTTTCCCATGAGGAAGAAGAATTAAGCACAAGCTCAGCCTGCCCCCCAGAACCAGAAGAGGGCCTGAAGCAATCCTGCGCTTTTGCGGCCAGCTCCCAAAAAAGCGAGTTGAAAAATGGAGCTCAGGGGCACTGCAATTCACAAACATGCAGAGTTTTAAATGATACCTCTCGTCCACAAATATATTAAGGGAAGGCAACGAAGAGGCTTTGAAAGCAAGGCAGAATTGCAGGAAACAGATTTCAGGAGGTAGATTCGAATCGCCTTGAAAGCACATGAAAAGCAGCAAAACGTGGACAATGATGCCCTTGGCCAAAAAGGGCGTATGCGTTTTTTCCTGAATATATTCAGGAAAAAACGCATACGCCCTTTTTGGCCAACCAAGCAACCTGGAAAGGCCAATCAGCGCTCCAAAGAAGTCTCGCTTCCCAGCGGGCAAAAGGGACATGCGGAAAAAAGTGTCCAAACCAGAAATGCAGGACCGGCCATGGAGAAATGGGAGCCTTGCTACGCTGATGGGTGGGATGTAAATTGCCAACAGCCACTCTGGAGAAGTGTACGGTGTGTTCTGAAACATCTAAAAAACACAGCTTGGAGAGCATAGGGCACTTCCACTCATGGGCGTATAAATTGGGAAAACTAAAAATCAGCAAGACACAGGCACCCCAAAGTTTAGGGCTGCTCTGTTGACAAGAACCCCCACTTCATTACACCTTAAATATCCTAGGAAAGAGAAAAATGGATAAAGAAGTTGTGGTCCTCATGTACAATGGAATATCACTCAGCCATGAAATCAACGTCATAAGGCTAGTAGCAGCACGATCAGTGGATTTAGGTACGACGATTCTAAGTGAAATAAGTCACACAGAAAAAGACACTTATCATAAGATATCACTTCTAGAGGGAATGTAAAAACCGCTACACTTGAACTGAATTACAAAACAGAACAGAGTCACACGTTTAGAAAACACACTATGGCTGCTGAACGGGCAAGGTGAGGTGGGGTGATGCATAAAACAAGGGTTTCAAATTAGCTCAGATACCGTTCCATAAACCCAATATGTAAGAGACAAGACCTATTCCTTTTTCAGTGAACTGGACTCAACACCCCCTATTCACCACACAAGAATATATCGGACTAGTAAGAATCTTCAAACCTATGTATTGATATCTCTCTGTAAGTGAGTCAAGGGGGTGTAAAGCGGCATAAACACAGCCGTGAAAAGCAGCTAAACCCCATTATAAAAATAAATTACTTTCCAAAACCCGTGAAACAAAGACAGTGAAAGAGAGAGAAATTCTTACAAAATTCGTTCAGGGGCTGGGATGCAACCTGGATTGACCATATCTAGACCCACAGCTGATTGAGACATAAGGGTGGACACTCTTGGGGCTGAGAGGTTCGGTGAGGTTGGGTGAGCCAACGCAGACCCTTTCAAGTAATACTGCATGGTACCCATCCCATGGGTCCCAAATCTCCAGGTTCAAGGGCATCTTCCTACGTCGAAAACAGGCATGAGAAACCCAGAAGATGGTACACCGTGTGATCGGGAAAGGTTTCTAAAACGCACCTCATTTCTCATCTCCTTTGCTCGGGTTCGCCATTCCAGCCGATTTACTAGCCATCTCCTCTTTGGAGAATCAGCACCTTTAACCTCCTGTTCCGTACAGGTTGCAATTTGTCCTGAGGATGAACGGGAAGAGGGGGAACCAATGAGAGACTAGCTCTAGGTGTTGGGACAGGCACAGGCCACTCTATTTTCCCATCAGGAAGAAGAATTAAGCACAAGCTCAGCCTGCCCCCCAGAACCAGAAGAGGGCCTGAAGCAATCCTGCGCTTTTGCGGCCAGCTCCCAAAAAAGCGAGTTGAAAAATGGAGCTCAGGGGCACTGCAATTCACAAACCTGCAGAGTTTTAAATGATACCTCTCGTCCACAAATATATTAAGGGAAGGCAACGAAGAGGCTTTGAAAGCAAGGCAGAATTGCAGGAAACAGATTTCAGGAGGTAGATTCGAATCGCCTTGAAAGCACATGAAAAGCGGCAAAACGTGGACAATGATGCCCTTGGCCAAAAAGGGCGTATGCGTTTTTTCCTGAATATATTCAGGAAAAAACGCATACGCCCTTTTTGGCCAACCAAGCAACCTGGAAAGGCCAATCAGCGCTCCAAAGAAGTCTCGCTTCCCAGCGGGCAAAAGGGCCATGCGGAAAAAAGTGTCCAAACCAGAAATGCAGGACCGGCCATGGAGAAATGGGAGCCTTGCTACGCTGATGGGTGGGATGTAAATTGCCAACAGCCACTCTGGAGAAATGTACGGTGTGTTCTGAAACATCTAAAAAACACAGCTTGGAGAGCATAGGGCACTTCCACTCATGGGCGTCTAAATTGGGAAAACTAAAAATCAGCAAGACACAGGCACCCCAACGTTTAGGGCTGCTCTGTTGACAAGAACCCCCACTTCATTACACCTTAAATATCCTAGGAAAGAGAAAAATGGATGAAGAAGTTGGGGTCCTCATGTACAATGGAATATCACTCAGCCATGAAATCAACGTCATAAGGCTAGTAGCAGCACGATGAGTGGATTTAGGTACGACGATTCTAAGTGAAATAAGTCACACAGAAAAAGACACTTATCATAAGATATCACTTCTAGAGGGAATGTAAAAACCGCTACACTTGAACTGAATTACAAAACAGAACAGAGACACACGTTTAGAAAACACACTATGGCTGCTGAACGGGCAAGGTGAGGTGGGGTGATGCATAAAACAAGGGTTTCAAATTAGCTCAGATACCGTTCCATAAACCCAATATGTAAGAGACAAGACCTATTCCTTTTTCAGTGAACTGGACTCAACACCCCCTATTCACCGCACAAGAATATATCTGACTAGTAAGAATCTTCAAACCTATGTATTGATATCTCTCTGTAAGTGAGTCAAGGGGGTGTAAAGCGGCATAAACACAGCCGTGAAAAGCAGCTAAACCCCATTATAAAAATAAATTACTTTCCAAAACCCGTGAAACAAAGACAGTGAAAGAGAGAGAAATTCTTACAAAATTCGTTCAGGGGCTGTGATGCAACCTGGATTGACCATATCTAGACCCACAGCTGATTGAGACATAAGGGTGGACACTCTTGGGGCTGAGAGGTTCGGTGAGGTTGGGTGAGCCAACGCAGACCCTTTCAAGTAATACTGCATGGTACCCATCCCATGGGTCCCAAATCTCCAGGTTCAAGGGCATCTTCCTACATCGAAAACAGGCATGAGAAACCCAGAAGATGGTACACCGTGTGATCGGGAAAGGTTTCTAAAACGCACCTCATTTCTCATCTCCTTTGCTCGGGTTCGCCATTCCAGCCGATTTACTAGCCATCTCCTCTTTGGAGAATCAGCACCTTTAACCTCCTGTTCCGTACAGGTTGCAATTTGTCCTGAGGATGAACGGGAAGAGGGGGAACCAATGAGAGACTAGCTCTAGGTGTTGGGACAGGCACAGGTCACTCTATTTTCCCATCAGGAAGAAGAATTAAGCACAAGCTCAGCCTGCCCCCCAGAACCAGAAGAGGGCCTGAAGCAATCCTGCGCTTTTGCGGCCAGCTCCCAAAAAAGCGAGTTGAAAAATGGAGCTCAGGGGCACTGCAATTCACAAACCTGCAGAGTTTTAAATGATACCTCTCGTCCACAAATATATTAAGGGAAGGCAACGAAGAGGCTTTGAAAGCAAGGCAGAATTGCAGGAAACAGATTTCAGGTGGTAGATTCGAATCGCCTTGAAAGCACATGAAAAGCGGCAAAACGTGGACAATGATGCCCTTGGCCAAAAAGGGCGTATGCGTTTTTTCCTGAATATACTCAGGAAAGAACGCATACGCCCTTTTTGGCCAACCAAGCAACCTGGAAAGGCCAATCAGCGCTCCAAAGAAGTCTCGCTTCCCAGCGGGCAAAAGGGCCATGCGGAAAAAAGTGTCCAAACCAGAAATGCAGGACCGGCCATGGAGAAATGGGAGCCTTTCTACGCTGATGGGTGGGATGTAAATTGCCAACAGCCACTCTGGAGAAGTGTACGGTGTGTTCTGAAACATCTAAAAAACACAGCTTGGAGAGCATAGGGCACTTCCACTCATGGGCGTCTAAATTGGGAAAACTAAAAATCAGCAAGATACAGGCACCCCAAAGTTTAGGGCTGCTCTGTTGACAAGAACCCCCACTTCATTACACCTTAAATATCCTAGGAAAGAGAAAAATGGATAAAGAAGTTGGGGTCCTCATGTACAATGGAATATCACTCAGCCATGAAATCAACGTCATAAGGCTAGTAGCAGCACGATGAGTGGATTTAGGTACGACGATTCTAAGTGAAATAAGTCACACAGAAAAAGACACTTATCATAATATATCACTTCTAGAGGGAATGTAAAAACCGCTACACTTGAACTGAATTACAAAACAGAACAGAGACACACATTTAGAAAACACACTATGGCTGCTGAACGGGCAAGGTGAGGTGGGGTGATGCATAAAACAAGGGTTTCAAATTAGCTCAGATACCGTTCCATAAACCCAATATGTAAGAGAGAAGACCTATTCCTTTTTCAGTGAACTGGACTCAACACCCCCTATTCACCGCACAAGAATATATCTGACTAGTAAGAATCTTCAAACCTATGTATTGATATCTCTCTGTAAGTGAGTCAAGGGGGTATAAAGCGGCATAAACACAGCCGTGAAAAGCAGCTAAACCCCATTATAAAAATAAATTACTTTCCAAAACCCGTGAAACAAAGACAGTGAAAGAGAGAGAAATTCTTACAAAATTCGTTCA
The DNA here is from genome assembly GCF_949987535.1 of Balaenoptera acutorostrata. Lineage (NCBI taxonomy): Eukaryota > Metazoa > Chordata > Mammalia > Artiodactyla > Balaenopteridae > Balaenoptera > Balaenoptera acutorostrata. Next base: position 34,153 of record NW_026646372.1, on the reverse strand, counting down.
GGGGCTGTGATGCAACCTGGATTGACCATATCTAGACCCACAGCTGATTGAGACATAAGGGTGGACACTCTTGGGGCTGAGAGGTTCGGTGAGGTTGGGTGAGCCAACGCAGACCCTTTCAAGTAATACTGCATGGTACCCATCCCATGGGTCCCAAATCTCCAGGTTCAAGGGCATCTTCCTACATCGAAAACAGGCATGAGAAACCCAGAAGATGGTACACCGTGTGATCGGGAAAGGTTTCTAAAACGCACCTCATTTCTCATCTCCTTTGCTCGGGTTCGCCATTCCAGCCGATTTACTAGCCATCTCCCTCCTTGGAGAATCAGCACCTTTAACCTCCTGTTCCGTACAGGTTGCAATTTGTCCTGAGGATGAACGGGAAGAGGGGGAACCAATGAGAGACTAGCTCTAGGTGTTGGGACAGGCACAGGTCACTCTATTTTCCCATCAGGAAGAAGAATTAAGCACAAGCTCAGCCTGCCCCCCAGAACCAGAAGAGGGCCTGAAGCAATCCTGCGCTTTTGCGGCCAGCTCCCAAAAAAGCGAGTTGAAAAATGGAGCTCAGGGGCACTGCAATTCACAAACCTGCAGAGTTTTAAATGATACCTCTCGTCCACAAATATATTAAGGGAAGGCAACGAAGAGGCTTTGAAAGCAAGGCAGAATTGCAGGAAACAGATTTCAGGAGGTAGATTCGAATCGCCTTGAAAGCACATGAAAAGCGGCAAAACGTGGACAATGATGCCCTTGGCCAAAAAGGGCGTATGCGTTTTTTCCTGAATATATTCAGGCAAAAACGCATACGCCCTTTTTGGCCAACCAAGCAACCTGGAAAGGCCAATCAGCGCTCCAAAGAAGTCTCGCTTCCCAGCGGGCAAAAGGGCCATGCGGAAAAAAGTGTCCAAACCAGAAATGCAGGACCGGCCATGGAGAAATGGGAGCCTTGCTACGCTGATGGGTGGGATGTAAATTGCCAACAGCCACTCTGGAGAAGTGTACGGTGTGTTCTGAAACATCTAAAAAACACAGCTTGGAGAGCATAGGGCACTGCCACTCATGGGCGTCTAAATTGGGAAAACTAAAAATCAGCAAGACACAGGCACCCCAAAGTTTAGGGCTGCTCTGTTGACAAGAACCCCCACTTCATTACACCTTAAATATCCTAGGAAAGAGAAAAATGGATGAAGAAGTTGGGGTCCTCATGTACAATGGAATATCACTCAGCCATGAAATCAACGTCATAAGGCTAGTAGCAGCACGATGAGTGGATTTAGGTACGACGATTCTAAGTGAAATAAGTCACACAGAAAAAGACACTTATCATAAGTTATCACTTCTAGAGGGAATGTAAAAACCGCTACACTTGAACTGAATTACAAAACAGAACAGAGACACACGTTTAGAAAACACACTATGGCTGCTGAACGGGCAAGGTGAGGTGGGGTGATGCATAAAACAAGGGTTTCAAATTAGCTCAGATACCGTTCCATAAACCCAATATGTAAGAGACAAGACCTATTCCTTTTTCAGTGAACTGGACTCAACACCCCCTATTCACCGCACAAGAATATATCTGACTAGTAAGAATCTTCAAACCTATGTATTGATATCTCTCTGTAAGTGAGTCAAGGGGGTGTAAAGCGGCATAAACACAGCTGTGAAAAGCAGCTAAACCCCATTATAAAAATAAATTACTTTCCAAAACCCGTGAAACAAAGACAGTGAAAGAGAGAGAAATTCTTACAAAATTCGTTCAGGGGCTGTGATGCAACCTGGATTGACCATATCTAGACCCACAGCTGATTGAGACATAAGGGTGGACACTCTTGGGGCTGAGAGGTTCGGTGAGGTTGGGTGAGCCAACGCAGACCCTTTCAAGTAATACTGCATGGTACCCATCCCATGGGTCCCAAATCTCCAGATTCAAGGGCATCTTCCTACGTCGAAAACAGGCATGAGAAACCCAGAAGATGGTACACCGTGTGATCGGGAAAGGTTTCTAAAACGCACCTCATTTCTCATCTCCTTTGCTCGGGTTCGCCATTCCAGCCGATTTACTAGCCATCTCCTCCTTGGAGAATCAGCACCTTTAACCTCCTGTTCCGTACAGGTTGCAATTTGTCCTGAGGATGAACGGGAAGAGGGGGAACCAATGAGAGACTAGCTCTAGGTGTTGGGACAGGCACAGGTCACTCTATTTTCCCATCAGGAAGAAGAATTAAGCACAAGCTCAGCCTGCCCCCCAGAACCAGAAGAGGGCCTGAAGCAATCCTGCGCTTTTGCGGCCAGCTCCCAAAAAAGCGAGTTGAAAAATGGAGCTCAGGGGCACTGCAATTCACAAACCTGCAGAGTTTTAAATGATACCTCTCGTCCACAAATATATTAAGGGAAGGCAACGAAGAGGCTTTGAAAGCAAGGCAGAATTGCAGGAAACAGATTTCAGGAGGTAGATTCGAATCGCCTTGAAAGCACATGAAAAGCGGCAAAACGTGGACAATGATGCCCTTGGCCAAAAAGGGCGTATGCGTTTTTTCCTGAATATATTCAGGAAAAAACGCATACGCCCTTTTTGGCCAACCAAGCAACCTGGAAAGGCCAATCAGCGCTCCAAAGAAGTCTCGCTTCCCAGCGGGCAAAAGGGCCATGCGGAAAAAAGTGTCCAAACCAGAAATGCAGGACCGGCCATGGAGAAATGGGAGCCTTGCTACGCTGATGGGTGGGATGTAAATTGCCAACAGCCACTCTGGAGAACTGTACGGTGTGTTCTGAAACATCTAAAAAACACAGCTTGGAGAGCATAGGGCACTGCCACTCATGGGCGTATAAATTGGGAAAACTAAAAATCAGCAAGACACAGGCACCCCAAAGTTTAGGGCTGCTCTGTTGACAAGAACCCCCACTTCATTACACCTTAAATATCCTAGGAAAGAGAAAAATGGATGAAGAAGTTGGGGTCCTCATGTACAATGGAATATCACTCAGCCATGAAATCAACGTCATAAGGCTAGTAGCAGCACGATGAGTGGATTTAGGTACGACGATTCTAAGTGAAATAAGTCACACAGAAAAGACACTTATCATAAGATATCACTTCTAGAGGGAATGTAAAAACCGCTACACTTGAACTGAATTACAAAACAGAACAGAGACACACGTTTAGAAAACACACTATGGCTGCTGAACGGGCAAGGTGAGGTGGGGTGATGCATAAAACAAGGGTTTCAAATTAGCTCAGATACCGTTCCATAAACCCAATATGTAAGAGACAAGACCTATTCCTTTTTCAGTGAACTGGACTCAACACCCCCTATTCACCGCACAAGAATATATCTGACTAGTAAGAATCTTCAAACCTATGTATTGATATCTCTCCGTAAGTGAGTCAAGGGGGTGTAAAGCGGCATAAACACAGCCGTGAAAAGCAGCTAAACCCCATTATAAAAATAAATTACTTTCCAAAACCCGTGAAACAAAGACAGTGAAAGAGAGAGAAATTCTTACAAAATTCGTTCAGGGGCTGTGATGCAACCTGGATTGACCATATCTAGACCCACAGCTGATTGAGACATAAGGGTGGACACTCTTGGGGCTGAGAGGTTCGGTGAGGTTGGGTGAGCCAACGCAGACCCTTTCAAGTAATACTGCATGGTACCCATCCCATGGGTCCCAAATCTCCAGATTCAAGGGCATCTTCCTACGTCGAAAACAGGCATGAGAAACCCAGAAGATGGTACACCGTGTGATCGGGAAAGGTTTCTAAAACGCACCTCATTTCTCATCTCCTTTGCTCGGGTTCGCCATTCCAGCCGATTTACTAGCCATCTCCTCCTTGGAGAATCAGCACCTTTAACCTCCTGTTCCGTACAGGTTGCAATTTGTCCTGAGGATGAACGGGAAGAGGGGGAACCAATGAGAGACTAGCTCTAGGTGTTGGGACAGGCACAGGTCACTCTATTTTCCCATCAGGAAGAAGAATTAAGCACAAGCTCAGCCTGCCCCCCAGAACCAGAAGAGGGCCTGAAGCAATCTTGCGCTTTTGCGGCCAGCTCCCAAAAAAGCGAGTTGAAAAATGGAGCTCAGGGGCACTGCAATTCACAAACCTGCAGAGTTTTAAATGATACCTCTCGTCCACAAATATATTAAGGGAAGGCAACGAAGAGGCTTTGAAAGCAAGGCAGAATTGCAGGAAACAGATTTCAGGAGGTAGATTCGAATCGCCTTGAAAGCACATGAAAAGCGGCAAAACGTGGACAATGATGCCCTTGGCCAAAAAGGGCGTATGCGTTTTTTCCTGAATATATTCAGGAAAAAACGCATACGCCCTTTTTGGCCAACCAAGCAACCTGGAAAGGCCAATCAGCGCTCCAAAGAAGTCTCGCTTCCCAGCGGGCAAAAGGGCCATGCGGAAAAAAGTGTCCAAACCAGAAATGCAGGACCGGCCATGGAGAAATGGGAGCCTTGCTACGCTGATGGGCGGGATGTAAATTGCCAACAGCCACTCTGGAGAAGTGTACGGTGTGTTCTGAAACATCTAAAAAACACAGCTTGGAGAGCATAGGGCACTTCCACTCATGGGCGTATAAATTGGGAAAACTAAAAATCAGCAAGACACAGGCACCCCAAAGTTTAGGGCTGCTCTGTTGACAAGAACCCCCACTTAATTACACCTTAAATATCCTAGGAAAGAGAAAAATGGATAAAGAAGTTGTGGTCCTCATTTACAATGGAATATCACTCAGCCATGAAATCAACGTCATAAGGTTAGTAGCAGCACGATGAGTGGATTTAGGTACGACGATTCTAAGTGAAATAAGTCACACAGAAAAAGACACTTATCATAATATATCACTTCTAGAGGGAATGTAAAAACCGCTACACTTGAACTGAATTACAAAACAGAACAGAGTCACACGTTTAGAAAACACACTATGGCTGCTGAACGGGCAAGGTGAGGTGGGGTGATGCATAAAACAAGGGTTTCAAATTAGCTCAGATACCGTTCCATAAACCCAATATGTAAGAGACAAGACCTATTCCTTTTTCAGTGAACTGGACTCAACACCCCCTATTCACCACACAAGAATATATCTGACTAGTAAGAATCTTCAAACCTATGTATTGATATCTCTCTGTAAGTGAGTCAAGGGGGTGTAAAGCGGCATAAAGACAGCCGTGAAAAGCAGCTAAACCCCATTATAAAAATAAATTACTTTCCAAAACCCGTGAAACAAAGACAGTGAAAGAGAGAGAAATTCTTACAAAATTCGTTCTGGGGCTGTGATGCAACCTGGATTGACCATATCTAGACCCACAGCTGATTGAGACATAAGGGTGGACACTCTTGGGGCTGAGAGGTTCGGTGAGGTTGGGTGAGCCAACGCAGACCCTTTCAAGTAATACTGCATGGTACCCATCCCATGGGTCCCAAATCTCCAGGTTCAAGGGCATCTTCCTAAGTCGAAAACAGGCATGAGAAACCCAGAAGATGGTACACCGTGTGATCGGGAAAGGTTTCTAAAACGCACCTCATTTCTCATCTCCTTTGCTTGGGTTCGCCATTCCAGCCGATTTACTAGCCATCTCCCTCCTTGGAGAATCAGCACCTTTAACCTCCTGTTCCGTACAGGTTGCAATTTGTCCTGAGGATGAACGGGAAGAGGGGGAACCAATGAGAGACTAGCTCTAGGTGTTGGGACAGGCACAGGTCACTCTATTTTCCCATCAGGAAGAAGAATTAAGCACAAGCTCAGCCTGCCCCCCAGAACCAGAAGAGGGCCTGAAGCAATCCTGCGCTTTTGCGGCCCGCTCCCAAAAAAGCGAGTTGAAAAATGGAGCTCAGGGGCACTGCAATTCACAAACCTGCAGAGTTTTAAATGATACCTCTCGTCCACAAATATATTAAGGGAAGGCAACGAAGAGGCTTTGAAAGCAAGGCAGAATTGCAGGAAACAGATTTCAGGAGGTAGATTCGAATTGCCTTGAAAGCACATGAAAAGCGCCAAAATGTGGACAATGATGCCCTTGGCCAAAAAGGGCGTATGCGTTTTTTCCTGAATATCTTCAGGAAAAAACGCATACGCCATTTTTGGCCAACCAAGCAACCTGGAAAGGCCAATCAGCGCTCCAAAGAAGTCTCGCTTCCCAGCGGGCAAAAGGGCCATGCGGAAAAAAGTGTCCAAACCAGAAATGCAGGACTGGCCATGGAGGAATGGGAGCCTTGCTACGCTGATGGGTGGGATGTAAATTGCCAACAGCCACTCTGGAGAAGTGTACGGTGTGTTCTGAAACATCTAAAAAACACAGCTTGGAGAGCATAGGGCACTTCCACTCATGGGCGTATAAATTGGGAAAACTAAAAATCAGCAAGACACAGGCACCCCAAAGTTTAGGGCTGCTCTGTTAACAAGAACCCCCACTTCATTACACCTTAAATATCCTAGTAAAGAGAAAAATGGATAAGAAGTTGTGGTCCTCATGTACAATGGAATATCACTCAGCCATGAAATCCACGTCATAAGGCTAGTAGCAGCACGATGAGTGGATTTAGGTACGACGATTCTAAGTGAAATAAGTCACACAGAAAAAGACACTTATCATAAGATATCACTTCTAGAGGGAATGTAAAAACCGCTACACTTGAACTGAATTACAAAACAGAACAGAGTCAGACGTTTAGAAAACACACTATGGCTGCTGAACGGGAAAGGTGAGGTGGCGTGATGCATAAAACAAGGGTTTCAAATTAGCTCAGATACCGTTCCATAAACCCAATATGTAAGAGAGAAGACCTATTCCTTTTTCAGTGAACTGGACTCAACACCCCCTATTCACCGCACAAGAATATATCTGACTAGTAAGAATCTTCAAACCTATGTATTGATATCTCTCTGTAAGTGAGTCAAGGGGGTGTAAAGCGGCATAAACACAGCCGTGAAAAGCAGCTAAACCCCATTATAAAAATAAATTACTTTTCAAAACGGGTGAAACAAAGACAGTGAAAGAGAGAGAAATTCTTACAAAATTCGTTCAGGGGCTGTGATGCAACCTGGATTGACCATATCTAGACCCACAGCTGATTGAGACATAAGGGTGGACACTCTTGGGGCTGAGAGGTTCGGTGAGGTTGGGTGAGCCAACGCAGACCCTTTCAAGTAATACTGCATGGTACCCATCCCATGGGTCCCAAATCTCCAGGTTCAAGGGCATCTTCCTACATTGAAAACAGGCATGAGAAACCCACAAGATGGTACACCGTGTGATCGGGAAAGGTTTGTAAAACGCACCTCATTTCTCATCTCCTTTGCTCGGGTTCGCCATTCCAGCCGATTTACTAGCCATCTCCCTCCTTGGAGAATCAGCACCTTTAACCTCCTGTTCTGTACAGGTTGCAATTTGTCCTGAGGATGAACGGGAAGAGGGGGAACCAATGAGAGACTAGCTCTAAGTGTTGGGACAGGCACAGGCCACTCTATTTTCCCATCAGGAAGAAGAATTAAGCACAAGCTCAGCCTGCCCCCCAGAACCAGAAGAGGGCCTGAAGCAATCCTGCGCTTTTGCGGCCAGCTCCCAAAAAAGCGAGTTGAAAAATGGAGCTCAGGGGCACTGCAATTCACAAACCTGCAGAGTTTTAAATGATACCTCTCGTCCACAAATATATTAAGGGAAGGCAACGAAGAGGCTTTGAAAGCAAGGCAGAATTGCAGGAAACAGATTTCAGGAGGTAGATTCGAATCGCCTTGAAAGCACATGAAAAGCGGCAAAACGTGGACAATGATGCCCTTGGCCAAAAAGGGCGTATGCGTTTTTTCCTGAATATATTCTGGAAAAAACGCATACGCCCTTTTTGGCCAACCAAGCAACCTGGAAAGGCCAATCAGCGCTCCAAAGAAGTCTCGCTTCCCAGCGGGCAAAAGGGCCATGCGGAAAAAAGTGTCCAAACCAGAAATGCAGGACCGGCCATGGAGAAATGGGAGCCTTGCTACGCTGATGGGTGGGATGTAAATTGCCAACAGCCACTCTGGAGAAGTGTACGGTGTGTTCTGAAACATCTAAGAAACACAGCTTGGAGAGCATAGGGCACTTCCACTCATGGGCGTATAAATTGGGAAAACTAAAAATCAGCAAGACACAGGCACCCCAAAGTTTAGGGCTGCTCTGTTGACAAGAACCCCCACTTCATTACACCTTAAATATCCTAGGAAAGAGAAAAATGGATAAAGAAGTTGTGGTCCTCATTTACAATGGAATATCACTCAGCCATGAAATCAACGTCATAAGGCTAGTAGCAGCACGATGAGTGGATTTAGGTACGACGATTCTAAGTGAAATAAGTCACACAGAAAAAGACACTTATCATAAGATATCACTTCTAGAGGGAATGTAAAAACCGCTACACTTGAACTGAATTACAAAACAGAACAGAGTCACACGTTTAGAAAACACACTATGGCTGCTGAACGGGCAAGGTGAGGTGGGGTGATGCATAAAACAAGGGTTTCAAATTAGCTCAGATACCGTTCCATAAACCCAATATGTAAGAGACAAGACCTATTCCTTTTTCAGTGAACTGGACTCAACACCCCCTATTCACCGCACAAGAATATATCTGACTAGTAAGAATCTTCAAACCTATGTATTGATATCTCTCTGTAAGTGAGTCAAGGGGGTGTAAAGCGGCATAAAGACAGCCGTGAAAAGCAGCTAAACCCCATTATAAAAATAAATTACTTTCCAAAACCCGTGAAACAAAGACAGTGAAAGAGAGAGAAATTCTTACAAAATTCGTTCAGGGGCTGTGATGCAACCTGGATTGACCATATCTAGACCCACAGCTGATTGAGACATAAGGGTGGACACTCTTGGGGCTGAGAGGTTCGGTGAGGTTGGGTGAGCCAACGCAGACCCTTTCAAGTAATACTGCATGGTACCCATCCCATGGGTCCCAAATCTCCAGGTTCAAGGGCATCTTCCTACGTCGAAAACAGGCATGAGAAACCCAGAAGATGGTACACCGTGTGATCGGGAAAGGTTTCTAAAACGAACCTCATTTCTCATCTCCTTTGCTTGGGTTCGCCATTCCAGCCGATTTACTAGCCATCTCCCTCCTTGGAGAATCAGCACCTTTAACCTCCTGTTCCGTACAGGTTGCAATTTGTCCTGAGGATGAACGGGAAGAGGGGGAACCAATGAGAGACTAGCTCTAGGTGTTGGGACAGGCACAGGTCACTCTATTTTCCCATCAGGAAGAAGAATTAAGCACAAGCTCAGCCTGCCCCCCAGAACCAGAAGAGGGCCTGAAGCAATCCTGCGCTTTTGCGGCCCGCTCCCAAAAAAGCGAGTTGAAAAATGGAGCTCAGGGGCACTGCAATTCACAAACCTGCAGAGTTTTAAATGATACCTCTCGTCCACAAATATATTAAGGGAAGGCAACGAAGAGGCTTTGAAAGCAAGGCAGAATTGCAGGAAACAGATTTCAGGAGGTAGATTCGAATCGCCTTGAAAGCACATGAAAAGCGCCAAAATGTGAACAATGATGCCCTTGGCCAAAAAGGGCGTATGCGTTTTTTCCTGAATATATTCAGGAAAAAACGCATACGCCATTTTTGGCCAACCAAGCAACCTGGAAAGGCCAATCAGCGCTCCAAAGAAGTCTCGCTTCCCAGCGGGCAAAAGGGCCATGCGGAAAAAAGTGTCCAAACCAGAAATGCAGGACTGGCCATGGAGGAATGGGAGCCTTGCTACGCTGATGGGTGGGATGTAAATTGCCAACAGCAACTCTGGAGAAGTGTACGGTGTGTTCTGAAACATCTAAAAAACACAGCTTGGAGAGCATAGGGCACTTCCACTCATGGGCGTATAAATTGGGAAAACTAAAAATCAGCAAGACACAGGCACCCCAAAGTTTAGGGCTGCTCTGTTAACAAGAACCCCCACTTCATTACACCTTAAATATCCTAGTAAAGAGAAAAATGGATAAGAAGTTGTGGTCCTCATGTACAATGGAATATCACTCAGCCATGAAATCCACGTCATAAGGCTAGTAGCAGCACGATGAGTGGATTTAGGTACGACGATTCTAAGTGAAATAAGTCACACAGAAAAAGACACTTATCATAAGATATCACTTCTAGAGGGAATGTAAAAACCGCTACACTTGAACTGAATTACAAAACAGAACAGAGTCAGACGTTTAGAAAACACACTATGGCTGCTGAACGGGAAAGGTGAGGTGGCGTGATGCATAAAACAAGGGTTTCAAATTAGCTCAGATACCGTTCCATAAACCCAATATGTAAGAGAGAAGACCTATTCCTTTTTCAGTGAACTGGACTCAACACCCCCTATTCACCGCACAAGAATATATCTGACTAGTAAGAATCTTCAAACCTATGTATTGATATCTCTCTGTAAGTGAGTCAAGGGGGTGTAAAGCGGCATAAACACAGCCGTGAAAAGCAGCTAAACCCCATTATAAAAATAAATTACTTTTCAAAACGGGTGAAACAAAGACAGTGAAAGAGAGAGAAATTCTTACAAAATTCGTTCAGGGGCTGTGATGCAACCTGGATTGACCATATCTAGACCCACAGCTGATTGAGACATAAGGGTGGACACTCTTGGGGCTGAGAGGTTCGGTGAGGTTGGGTGAGCCAACGCAGACCCTTTCAAGTAATACTGCATGGTACCCATCCCATGGGTCCCAAATCTCCAGGTTCAAGGGCATCTTCCTACATTGAAAACAGGCATGAGAAACCCACAAGATGGTACACCGTGTGATCGGGAAAGGTTTGTAAAACGCACCTCATTTCTCATCTCCTTTGCTCGGGTTCGCCATTCCAGCCGATTTACTAGCCATCTCCTCCTTGGAGAATCAGCACCTTTAACCTCCTGTTCCGTACAGGTTGCAATTTGTCCTGAGGATGAACGGGAAGAGGGGGAACCAATGAGAGACTAGCTCTAGGTGTTGGGACAGGCACAGGTCACTCTATTTTCCCATCAGGAAGAAGAATTAAGCACAAGCTCAGCCTGCCCCCCAGAACCAGAAGAGGGCCTGAAGCAATCTTGCGCTTTTGCGGCCAGCTCCCAAAAAAGCGAGTTGAAAAATGGAGCTCAGGGGCACTGCAATTCACAAACCTGCAGAGTTTTAAATGATACCTCTCGTCCACAAATATATTAAGGGAAGGCAACGAAGAGGCTTTGAAAGCAAGGCAGAATTGCAGGAAACAGATTTCAGGAGGTAGATTCGAATCGCCTTGAAAGCACATGAAAAGCGGCAAAACGTGGACAATGATGCCCTTGGCCAAAAAGGGCGTATGCGTTTTTTCCTGAATATATTCAGGAAAAAACGCATACGCCCTTTTTGGCCAACCAAGCAACCTGGAAAGGCCAATCAGCGCTCCAAAGAAGTCTCGCTTCCCAGCGGGCAAAAGGGCCATGCGGAAAAAAGTGTCCAAACCAGAAATGCAGGACCGGCCATGGAGAAATGGGAGCCTTGCTACGCTGATGGGCGGGATGTAAATTGCCAACAGCCACTCTGGAGAAGTGTACGGTGTGTTCTGAAACATCTAAAAAACACAGCTTGGAGAGCATAGGGCACTTCCACTCATGGGCGTATAAATTGGGAAAACTAAAAATCAGCAAGACACAGGCACCCCAAAGTTTAGGGCTGCTCTGTTGACAAGAACCCCCACTTCATTACACCTTAAATATCCTAGGAAAGAGAAAAATGGATAAAGAAGTTGTGGTCCTCATTTACAATGGAATATCACTCAGCCATGAAATCAACGTCATAAGGTTAGTAGCAGCACGATGAGTGGATTTAGGTACGACGATTCTAAGTGAAATAAGTCACACAGAAAAAGACACTTATCATAATATATCACTTCTAGAGGGAATGTAAAAACCGCTACACTTGAACTGAATTACAAAACAGAACAGAGTCACACGTTTAGAAAACACACTATGGCTGCTGAACGGGCAAGGTGAGGTGGGGTGATGCATAAAACAAGGGTTTCAAATTAGCTCAGATACCGTTCCATAAACCCAATATGTAAGAGACAAGACCTATTCCTTTTTCAGTGAACTGGACTCAACACCCCCTATTCACCACACAAGAATATATCTGACTAGTAAGAATCTTCAAACCTATGTATTGATATCTCTCTGTAAGTGAGTCAAGGGGGTGTAAAGCGGCATAAAGACAGCCGTGAAAAGCAGCTAAACCCCATTATAAAAATAAATTACTTTCCAAAACCCGTGAAACAAAGACAGTGAAAGAGAGAGAAATTCTTACAAAATTCGTTCTGGGGCTGTGATGCAACCTGGATTGACCATATCTAGACCCACAGCTGATTGAGACATAAGGGTGGACACTCTTGGGGCTGAGAGGTTCGGTGAGGTTGGGTGAGCCAACGCAGACCCTTTCAAGTAATACTGCATGGTACCCATCCCATGGGTCCCAAATCTCCAGGTTCAAGGGCATCTTCCTAAGTCGAAAACAGGCATGAGAAACCCAGAAGATGGTACACCGTGTGATCGGGAAAGGTTTCTAAAACGCACCTCATTTCTCATCTCCTTTGCTTGGGTTCGCCATTCCAGCCGATTTACTAGCCATCTCCCTCCTTGGAGAATCAGCACCTTTAACCTCCTGTTCCGTACAGGTTGCAATTTGTCCTGAGGATGAACGGGAAGAGGGGGAACCAATGAGAGACTAGCTCTAGGTGTTGGGACAGGCACAGGTCACTCTATTTTCCCATCAGGAAGAAGAATTAAGCACAAGCTCAGCCTGCCCCCCAGAACCAGAAGAGGGCCTGAAGCAATCCTGCGCTTTTGCGGCCCGCTCCCAAAAAAGCGAGTTGAAAAATGGAGCTCAGGGGCACTGCAATTCACAAACCTGCAGAGTTTTAAATGATACCTCTCGTCCACAAATATATTAAGGGAAGGCAACGAAGAGGCTTTGAAAGCAAGGCAGAATTGCAGGAAACAGATTTCAGGAGGTAGATTCGAATTGCCTTGAAAGCACATGAAAAGCGCCAAAATGTGGACAATGATGCCCTTGGCCAAAAAGGGCGTATGCGTTTTTTCCTGAATATCTTCAGGAAAAAACGCATACGCCATTTTTGGCCAACCAAGCAACCTGGAAAGGCCAATCAGCGCTCCAAAGAAGTCTCGCTTCCCAGCGGGCAAAAGGGCCATGCGGAAAAAAGTGTCCAAACCAGAAATGCAGGACTGGCCATGGAGGAATGGGAGCCTTGCTACGCTGATGGGTGGGATGTAAATTGCCAACAGCCACTCTGGAGAAGTGTACGGTGTGTTCTGAAACATCTAAAAAACACAGCTTGGAGAGCATAGGGCACTTCCACTCATGGGCGTATAAATTGGGAAAACTAAAAATCAGCAAGACACAGGCACCCCAAAGTTTAGGGCTGCTCTGTTAACAAGAACCCCCACTTCATTACACCTTAAATATCCTAGTAAAGAGAAAAATGGATAAGAAGTTGTGGTCCTCATGTACAATGGAATATCACTCAGCCATGAAATCCACGTCATAAGGCTAGTAGCAGCACGATGAGTGGATTTAGGTACGACGATTCTAAGTGAAATAAGTCACACAGAAAAAGACACTTATCATAAGATATCACTTCTAGAGGGAATGTAAAAACCGCTACACTTGAACTGAATTACAAAACAGAACAGAGTCAGACGTTTAGAAAACACACTATGGCTGCTGAACGGGAAAGGTGAGGTGGCGTGATGCATAAAACAAGGGTTTCAAATTAGCTCAGATACCGTTCCATAAACCCAATATGTAAGAGAGAAGACCTATTCCTTTTTCAGTGAACTGGACTCAACACCCCCTATTCACCGCACAAGAATATATCTGACTAGTAAGAATCTTCAAACCTATGTATTGATATCTCTCTGTAAGTGAGTCAAGGGGGTGTAAAGCGGCATAAACACAGCCGTGAAAAGCAGCTAAACCCCATTATAAAAATAAATTACTTTTCAAAACGGGTGAAACAAAGACAGTGAAAGAGAGAGAAATTCTTACAAAATTCGTTCAGGGGCTGTGATGCAACCTGGATTGACCATATCTAGACCCACAGCTGATTGAGACATAAGGGTGGACACTCTTGGGGCTGAGAGGTTCGGTGAGGTTGGGTGAGCCAACGCAGACCCTTTCAAGTAATACTGCATGGTACCCATCCCATGGGTCCCAAATCTCCAGGTTCAAGGGCATCTTCCTACATTGAAAACAGGCATGAGAAACCCACAAGATGGTACACCGTGTGATCGGGAAAGGTTTGTAAAACGCACCTCATTTCTCATCTCCTTTGCTCGGGTTCGCCATTCCAGCCGATTTACTAGCCATCTCCCTCCTTGGAGAATCAGCACCTTTAACCTCCTGTTCTGTACAGGTTGCAATTTGTCCTGAGGATGAACGGGAAGAGGGGGAACCAATGAGAGACTAGCTCTAAGTGTTGGGACAGGCACAGGCCACTCTATTTTCCCATCAGGAAGAAGAATTAAGCACAAGCTCAGCCTGCCCCCCAGAACCAGAAGAGGGCCTGAAGCAATCCTGCGCTTTTGCGGCCAGCTCCCAAAAAAGCGAGTTGAAAAATGGAGCTCAGGGGCACTGCAATTCACAAACCTGCAGAGTTTTAAATGATACCTCTCGTCCACAAATATATTAAGGGAAGGCAACGAAGAGGCTTTGAAAGCAAGGCAGAATTGCAGGAAACAGATTTCAGGAGGTAGATTCGAATCGCCTTGAAAGCACATGAAAAGCGGCAAAACGTGGACAATGATGCCCTTGGCCAAAAAGGGCGTATGCGTTTTTTCCTGAATATATTCTGGAAAAAACGCATACGCCCTTTTTGGCCAACCAAGCAACCTGGAAAGGCCAATCAGCGCTCCAAAGAAGTCTCGCTTCCCAGCGGGCAAAAGGGCCATGCGGAAAAAAGTGTCCAAACCAGAAATGCAGGACCGGCCATGGAGAAATGGGAGCCTTGCTACGCTGATGGGTGGGATGTAAATTGCCAACAGCCACTCTGGAGAAGTGTACGGTGTGTTCTGAAACATCTAAGAAACACAGCTTGGAGAGCATAGGGCACTTCCACTCATGGGCGTATAAATTGGGAAAACTAAAAATCAGCAAGACACAGGCACCCCAAAGTTTAGGGCTGCTCTGTTGACAAGAACCCCCACTTCATTACACCTTAAATATCCTAGGAAAGAGAAAAATGGATAAAGAAGTTGTGGTCCTCATTTACAATGGAATATCACTCAGCCATGAAATCAACGTCATAAGGCTAGTAGCAGCACGATGAGTGGATTTAGGTACGACGATTCTAAGTGAAATAAGTCACACAGAAAAAGACACTTATCATAAGATATCACTTCTAGAGGGAATGTAAAAACCGCTACACTTGAACTGAATTACAAAACAGAACAGAGTCACACGTTTAGAAAACACACTATGGCTGCTGAACGGGCAAGGTGAGGTGGGGTGATGCATAAAACAAGGGTTTCAAATTAGCTCAGATACCGTTCCATAAACCCAATATGTAAGAGACAAGACCTATTCCTTTTTCAGTGAACTGGACTCAACACCCCCTATTCACCGCACAAGAATATATCTGACTAGTAAGAATCTTCAAACCTATGTATTGATATCTCTCTGTAAGTGAGTCAAGGGGGTGTAAAGCGGCATAAAGACAGCCGTGAAAAGCAGCTAAACCCCATTATAAAAATAAATTACTTTCCAAAACCCGTGAAACAAAGACAGTGAAAGAGAGAGAAATTCTTACAAAATTCGTTCAGGGGCTGTGATGCAACCTGGATTGACCATATCTAGACCCACAGCTGATTGAGACATAAGGGTGGACACTCTTGGGGCTGAGAGGTTCGGTGAGGTTGGGTGAGCCAACGCAGACCCTTTCAAGTAATACTGCATGGTACCCATCCCATGGGTCCCAAATCTCCAGGTTCAAGGGCATCTTCCTACGTCGAAAACAGGCATGAGAAACCCAGAAGATGGTACACCGTGTGATCGGGAAAGGTTTCTAAAACGAACCTCATTTCTCATCTCCTTTGCTTGGGTTCGCCATTCCAGCCGATTTACTAGCCATCTCCCTCCTTGGAGAATCAGCACCTTTAACCTCCTGTTCCGTACAGGTTGCAATTTGTCCTGAGGATGAACGGGAAGAGGGGGAACCAATGAGAGACTAGCTCTAGGTGTTGGGACAGGCACAGGTCACTCTATTTTCCCATCAGGAAGAAGAATTAAGCACAAGCTCAGCCTGCCCCCCAGAACCAGAAGAGGGCCTGAAGCAATCCTGCGCTTTTGCGGCCCGCTCCCAAAAAAGCGAGTTGAAAAATGGAGCTCAGGGGCACTGCAATTCACAAACCTGCAGAGTTTTAAATGATACCTCTCGTCCACAAATATATTAAGGGAAGGCAACGAAGAGGCTTTGAAAGCAAGGCAGAATTGCAGGAAACAGATTTCAGGAGGTAGATTCGAATCGCCTTGAAAGCACATGAAAAGCGCCAAAATGTGAACAATGATGCCCTTGGCCAAAAAGGGCGTATGCGTTTTTTCCTGAATATATTCAGGAAAAAACGCATACGCCATTTTTGGCCAACCAAGCAACCTGGAAAGGCCAATCAGCGCTCCAAAGAAGTCTCGCTTCCCAGCGGGCAAAAGGGCCATGCGGAAAAAAGTGTCCAAACCAGAAATGCAGGACTGGCCATGGAGGAATGGGAGCCTTGCTACGCTGATGGGTGGGATGTAAATTGCCAACAGCAACTCTGGAGAAGTGTACGGTGTGTTCTGAAACATCTAAAAAACACAGCTTGGAGAGCATAGGGCACTTCCACTCATGGGCGTATAAATTGGGAAAACTAAAAATCAGCAAGACACAGGCACCCCAAAGTTTAGGGCTGCTCTGTTAACAAGAACCCCCACTTCATTACACCTTAAATATCCTAGTAAAGAGAAAAATGGATAAGAAGTTGTGGTCCTCATGTACAATGGAATATCACTCAGCCATGAAATCCACGTCATAAGGCTAGTAGCAGCACGATGAGTGGATTTAGGTACGACGATTCTAAGTGAAATAAGTCACACAGAAAAAGACACTTATCATAAGATATCACTTCTAGAGGGAATGTAAAAACCGCTACACTTGAACTGAATTACAAAACAGAACAGAGTCAGACGTTTAGAAAACACACTATGGCTGCTGAACGGGAAAGGTGAGGTGGCGTGATGCATAAAACAAGGGTTTCAAATTAGCTCAGATACCGTTCCATAAACCCAATATGTAAGAGAGAAGACCTATTCCTTTTTCAGTGAACTGGACTCAACACCCCCTATTCACCGCACAAGAATATATCTGACTAGTAAGAATCTTCAAACCTATGTATTGATATCTCTCTGTAAGTGAGTCAAGGGGGTGTAAAGCGGCATAAACACAGCCGTGAAAAGCAGCTAAACCCCATTATAAAAATAAATTACTTTTCAAAACGGGTGAAACAAAGACAGTGAAAGAGAGAGAAATTCTTACAAAATTCGTTCAGGGGCTGTGATGCAACCTGGATTGACCATATCTAGACCCACAGCTGATTGAGACATAAGGGTGGACACTCTTGGGGCTGAGAGGTTCGGTGAGGTTGGGTGAGCCAACGCAGACCCTTTCAAGTAATACTGCATGGTACCCATCCCATGGGTCCCAAATCTCCAGGTTCAAGGGCATCTTCCTACATTGAAAACAGGCATGAGAAACCCACAAGATGGTACACCGTGTGATCGGGAAAGGTTTGTAAAACGCACCTCATTTCTCATCTCCTTTGCTCGGGTTCGCCATTCCAGCCGATTTACTAGCCATCTCCCTCCTTGGAGAATCAGCACCTTTAACCTCCTGTTCTGTACAGGTTGCAATTTGTCCTGAGGATGAACGGGAAGAGGGGGAACCAATGAGAGACTAGCTCTAAGTGTTGGGACAGGCACAGGCCACTCTATTTTCCCATCAGGAAGAAGAATTAAGCACAAGCTCAGCCTGCCCCCCAGAACCAGAAGAGGGCCTGAAGCAATCCTGCGCTTTTGCGGCCAGCTCCCAAAAAAGCGAGTTGAAAAATGGAGCTCAGGGGCACTGCAATTCACAAACCTGCAGAGTTTTAAATGATACCTCTCGTCCACAAATATATTAAGGGAAGGCAACGAAGAGGCTTTGAAAGCAAGGCAGAATTGCAGGAAACAGATTTCAGGAGGTAGATTCGAATCGCCTTGAAAGCACATGAAAAGCGGCAAAACGTGGACAATGATGCCCTTGGCCAAAAAGGGCGTATGCGTTTTTTCCTGAATATATTCAGGAAAAAACGCATACGCCCTTTTTGGCCAACCAAGCAACCTGGAAAGGCCAATCAGCGCTCCAAAGAAGTCTCGCTTCCCAGCGGGCAAAAGGGCCATGCGGAAAAAAGTGTCCAAACCAGAAATGCAGGACCGGCCATGGAAAAATGGGAGCCTTGCTACGCTGATTGGTGGGATGTAAATTGCCAACAGCCACTCTGGAGAAGTGTACGGTGTGTTCTGAAACATCTAAAAAACACAGCTTGGAGAGCATAGGGCACTTCCACTCATGGGCGTATAAATTGGGAAAACTAAAAATCAGCAAGACACAGGCACCCCAAAGTTTAGGGCTGCTCTGTTGACAAGAACCCCCACTTCATTACACCTTAAATATCCTAGGAAAGAGAGAAATGGATAAAGAAGTTGTGGTCGTCATGTACAATGGAATATCACTCAGCCATTAAATCAACGTCATAAGGCTAGTAGCAGCACGATGAGTGGATTTAGGTACGACGATTCTAAGTGAAATAAGTCACACAGAAAAAGACACTTATCATAAGATATCACTTCTAGAGGGAATGTAAAAACCACTACACTTGAACTGAATTGCAAAACAGAACAGAGTCACACGTTTAGAAAACACACTATGGCTGCTGAACGGGCAAGGTGAGGTGGGGTGATGCATAAAACAAGGGTTTCAAATTAGCTCAGATACCGTTCCATAAACCCAATATGTAAGAGACAAGACCTATTCCTTTTTCAGTGAACTGGACTCAACACCCCCTATTCACCGCACAAGAATATATCTGACTAGTAAGAATCTTCAAACCTATGTATTGATATCTCTCTGTAAGTGAGTCAAGGGGGTGTAAAGCGGCATAAACACAGCCGTGAAAAGCAGCTAAACCCCATTATAAAAATAAATTACTTTTCAAAACCCGTGAAACAAAGACAGTGAAAGAGAGAGAAATTCTTCCAAAATTCGTTCAGGGGCTGTGATGCAACCTGGATTGACCATATCTAGACCCACAGCTGATTGAGACATAAGGGTGGACACTCTTGGGGCTGAGAGGTTCGGTGAGGTTGGGTGAGCCAACGCAGACCCTTTCAAGTAATACTGCATGGTACCCATCCCATGGGTCCCAAATCTCCAGGTTCAAGGGCATCTTCCTACGTCGAAAACTGGCATGAGAAACCCAGAAGATGGTACACCGTGTGATCGGGAAAGGTTTCTAAAACGCACCTCATTTCTCATCTCCTTTGCTCGGGTTCGCCATTCCAGCCGATTTACTAGCCATCTCCCTCCTTGGAGAATCAGCACCTTTAACCTCCTGTTCCGTACAGGTTGCAATTTGTCCTGAGGATGAACGGGAAGAGGGGGAACCAATGAGAGACTAGCTCTAGGTGTTGGGACAGGCACAGGTCACTCTATTTTCCCATCAGGAAGAAGAATTAAGCACAAGCTCAGCCTGCCCCCCAGAACCAGAAGAGGGCCTGAAGCAATCCTGCGCTTTTGCGGCCAGCTCCCAAAAAAGCGAGTTGAAAAATGGAGCTCAGGGGCACTGCAATTCACAAACCTGCAGAGTTTTAAATGATAACTCTCGTCCACAAATATATTAAGGGAAGGCAACGAAGAGGCTTTGAAAACAAGGCAGAATTGCAGGAAACAGATTTCAGGAGGTAGATTCGAATCGCCTTGAAAGCACATGAAAAGCGGCAAAACGTGGACAATGATGCCCTTGGCCAAAAAGGGCGTATGCGTTTTTTCCTGAATATATTCAGGAAAAAACGCATACGCCCTTTTTGGCCAACCAAGCAACCTGGAAAGGCCAATCAGCGCTCCAAAGAAGTCTCGCTTCCCAGCGGGCAAAAGGGCCATGCGGAAAAAAGAGTCCAAACCAGAAATGCAGGACCGGCCATGGAGAAATGGGAGCCTTGCTACGCTGATGGGTGGGATGTAAATTGCCAACAGCCACTCTGGAGAAGTGTACGGTGTGTTCTGAAACATCTAAAAAACACAGCTTGGAGAGCATAGGGCACTTCCACTCATGGGCGTATAAATTGGGAAAACTAAAAATCAGCAAGACACAGGCACCCCAAAGTTTAGGGCTGCTCTGTTGACAAGAACCCCCACTTCATTACACCTTAAATATCCTAGGAAAGAGAAAAATGGATAAAGAAGTTGGGGTCCTCATGTACAATGGAATATCACTCAGCCATGAAATCAACGTCATAAGGCTAGTAGCAGCACGATGAGTGGATTTAGGTACGACGATTCTAAGTGAAATAAGTCACACAGAAAAAGACACTTATCATAAGATATCACTTCTAGAGGGATTGTAAAAACCGCTACACTTGAACTGAATTGTAAAACAGAACAGAGTCACACGTTTAGAAAACACACTATGGCTGCTGAACGGGCAAGGTGAGGTGGGGTGATGCATAAAACAAGGGTTTCAAATTAGCTCAGATACCGTTCCATAAACCCAATATGTAAGAGACAAGACCTATTCCTTTTTCAGTGAACTGGACTCAACACCCCCTATTCACCGCACAAGAATATATCTGACTAGTAAGAATCTTCAAACCTATGTATTGATATCTCTCTGTAAGTGAGTCAAGGGGGTGTAAAGCGGCATAAACACAGCCGTGAAAAGCAGCTAAACCCCATTATAAAAATAAATTACTTTTCAAAACCCGTGAAACAAAGACAGTGAAAGAGAGAGAAATTCTTACAAAATTCGTTCAGGGGATGTGATGCAACCTGGATTGACCATATCTAGACCCACAGCTGATTGAGACATAAGGGTGGACACTCTTGGGGCTGAGAGGTTCGGTGAGGTTGGGTGAGCCAACGCAGACCCTTTCAAGTAATACGGCATGGTACCCATCCCATGGGTCCCAAATCTCCAGGTTCAAGGGCATCTTCCTACATCGAAAACAGGCATGAGAAACCCAGAAGATGGTACACCGTGTGATCGGGAAAGGTTTCTAAAACGCACCTCATTTCTAATCTCCTTTGCTCAGGTTCGCCATTCCAGCCGATTTACTAGCCATCTCCCTCCTTGGAGAATCAGCACCTTTAACCTCCTGTTCCGTACAGGTTGCAATTTGTCCTGAGGATGAACGGGAAGAGGGGGAACCAATGAGAGACTAGCTCTAGGTGTTGGGACAGGCACAGGTCACTCTATTTTCCCATCAGGAAGAAGAATTAAGCACAAGCTCAGCCTGCCCCCCAGAACCAGAAGAGGGCCTGAAGCAATCCTGCGCTTTTGCTGCCAGCTCCCAAAAAAGCGAGTTGAAAAATGGAGCTCAGGGGCACTGCAATTCACAAACCTGCAGAGTTTTAAATGATACCTCTCGTCCACAAATATATTAAGGGAAGGCAACGAAGAGGCTTTGAAAGCAAGGCAGAATTGCAGGAAACAGATTTCAGGAGGTAGATTCGAATCGCCTTGAAAGGATATGAAAAGCGGCAAAACGTGGACAATGATGCCCTTGGCCAAAAAGGGCGTATGCGTTTTTTCCTGAATATATTCAGGAAAAAACGCATACGCCCTTTTTGGCCAACCAAGCAACCTGGAAAGGCCAATCAGCGGTCCAAAGAAGTCTCGCTTCCCAGCGGGCAAAATGGACATGCGGAAAAAAGTGTCCAAACCAGAAATGCAGGACCGGCCATGGAAAAATGGGAGCCTTGCTACGCTGATTGGTGGGATGTAAATTGCCAACAGCCACTCTGGAGAAGTGTACGGTGTGTTCTGAAACATCTAAAAAACACAGCTTGGAGAGCATAGGGCACTTCCACTCATGGGCGTATAAATTGGGAAAACTAAAAATCAGCAAGACACAGGCACCCCAAAGTTTAGGGCTGCTCTGTTGACAAGAACCCCCACTTCATTACACCTTAAATATCCTAGGAAAGAGAGAAATGGATAAAGAAGTTGTGGTCGTCATGTACAATGGAATATCACTCAGCCATGAAACCAACGTCATAAGGCTAGTAGCAGCACGATGAGTGGATTTAGGTACGACGATTCTAAGTGAAATAAGTCACACAGAAAAAGACACTTATCATAAGATATCACTTCTAGAGCGAATGTAAAAACCGCTACACTTGAACTGAATTGCAAAACAGAACAGAGTCACACGTTTAGAAAACACACTATGGCTGCTGAACGGGCAAGGTGAGGTGGGGTGATGCATAAAACAAGGGTTTCAAATTAGCTCAGATACCGTTCCATAAACCCAATATGTAAGAGACAAGACCTATTCCTTTTTCAGTGAACTGGACTCAACACCCCCTATTCACTGCACAAGAATATATCTGACTAGTAAGAATCTTCAAACCTATGTATTGATATCTCTCTGTAAGTGAGTCAAGGGGGTGTAAAGCGGCATAAACACAGCCGTGAAAAGCAGCTAAACCCCATTATAAAAATAAATTACTTTTCAAAACCCGTGAAACAAAGACAGTGAAAGAGAGAGAAATTCTTCCAAAATTCGTTCAGGGGCTGTGATGCAACCTGGATTGACCATATCTAGACCCACAGCTGATTGAGACATAAGGGTGGACACTCTTGGGGCTGAGAGGTTCGGTGAGGTTGGGTGAGCCAACGCAGACCCTTTCAAGTAATACTGCATGGTACCCATCCCATGGGTCCCAAATCTCCAGGTTCAAGGGCATCTTCCTACGTCGAAAACTGGCATGAGAAACCCAGAAGATGGTACACCGTGTGATCGGGAAAGGTTTCTAAAACGCACCTCATTTCTCATCTCCTTTGCTCGGGTTCGCCATTCCAGCCGATTTACTAGCCATCTCCCTCCTTGGAGAATCAGCACCTTTAACCTCCTGTTCCGTACAGGTTGCAATTTGTCCTGAGGATGAACGGGAAGAGGGGGAACCAATGAGAGACTAGCTCTAGGTGTTGGGACAGGCACAGGTCACTCTATTTTCCCATCAGGAAGAAGAATTAAGCACAAGCTCAGCCTGCCCCCCAGAACCAGAAGAGGGCCTGAAGCAATCCTGCGCTTTTGCGGCCAGCTCCCAAAAAAGCGAGTTGAAAAATGGAGCTCAGGGGCACTGCAATTCACAAACCTGCAGAGTTTTAAATGATAACTCTCGTCCACAAATATATTAAGGGAAGGCAACGAAGAGGCTTTGAAAACAAGGCAGAATTGCAGGAAACAGATTTCAGGAGGTAGATTCGAATCGCCTTGAAAGCACATGAAAAGCGGCAAAACGTGGACAATGATGCCCTTGGCCAAAAAGGGCGTATGCGTTTTTTCCTGAATATATTCAGGAAAAAACGCATACGCCCTTTTTGGCCAACCAAGCAACCTGGAAAGGCCAATCAGCGCTCCAAAGAAGTCTCGCTTCCCAGCGGGCAAAAGGGCCATGCGGAAAAAAGAGTCCAAACCAGAAATGCAGGACCGGCCATGGAGAAATGGGAGCCTTGCTACGCTGATGGGTGGGATGTAAATTGCCAACAGCCACTCTGGAGAAGTGTACGGTGTGTTCTGAAACATCTAAAAAACACAGCTTGGAGAGCATAGGGCACTTCCACTCATGGGCGTATAAATTGGGAAAACTAAAAATCAGCAAGACACAGGCACCCCAAAGTTTAGGGCTGCTCTGTTGACAAGAACCCCCACTTCATTACACCTTAAATATCCTAGGAAAGAGAAAAATGGATAAAGAAGTTGGGGTCCTCATGTACAATGGAATATCACTCAGCCATGAAATCAACGTCATAAGGCTAGTAGCAGCACGATGAGTGGATTTAGGTACGACGATTCTAAGTGAAATAAGTCACACAGAAAAAGACACTTATCATAAGATATCACTTCTAGAGGGATTGTAAAATCCGCTACACTTGAACTGAATTGTAAAACAGAACAGAGTCACACGTTTAGAAAACACACTATGGCTGCTGAACGGGCAAGGTGAGGTGGGGTGATGCATAAAACAAGGGTTTCAAATTAGCTCAGATACCGTTCCATAAACCCAATATGTAAGAGACAAGACCTATTCCTTTTTCAGTGAACTGGACTCAACACCCCCTATTCACCGCACAAGAATATATCTGACTAGTAAGAATCTTCAAACCTATGTATTGATATCTCTCTGTAAGTGAGTCAAGGGGGTGTAAAGCGGCATAAACACAGCCGTGAAAAGCAGCTAAACCCCATTATAAAAATAAATTACTTTTCAAAACCCGTGAAACAAAGACAGTGAAAGAGAGAGAAATTCTTACAAAATTCGTTCAGGGGCTGTGATGCAACCTGGATTGACCATATCTAGACCCACAGCTGATTGAGACATAAGGGTGGACACTCTTGGGGCTGAGAGGTTCGGTGAGGTTGGGTGAGCCAACGCAGACCCTTTCAAGTAATACTGCATGGTACCCATCCCATGGGTCCCAAATCTCCAGGTTCAAGGGCATCTTCCTACATCGAAAACAGGCATGAGAAACCCAGAAGATGGTACACCGTGTGATCGGGAAAGGTTTCTAAAACGCACCTCATTTCTCATCTCCTTTGCTCGGGTTCGCCATTCCAGCCGATTTACTAGCCATCTCCCTCCTTGGAGAATCAGCACCTTTAACCTCCTGTTCCGTACATGTTGCAGTTTGTCCTGAGGATGAACGGGAAGAGGGGGAACCAATGAGAGACTAGCTCTAGGTGTTGGGACAGGAACAGGTCACTCTATTTTCCCATCAGGAAGAAGAATTAAGCACAAGCTCAGCCTGCCCCCCAGAACCAGAAGAGGGCCTGAAGCAATCCTGCGCTTTTGCGGCCAGCTCCCAAAAAAGCGAGTTGAAAAATGGAGCTCAGGGGCACTGCAATTCACAAACCTGCAGAGTTTTAAATGATACCTCTCGTCCACAAATATATTAAGGGAAGGCAACGAAGAGGCTTTGAAAACAAGGCAGAATTGCAGGAAACAGATTTCAGGAGGTAGATTCGAATCGCCTTGAAAGCACATGAAAAGCGGCAAAACGTGGACAATGATGCCCTTGGCCAAAAAGGGCGTATGCGTTTTTTCCTGAATATATTCAGGAAAAAACGCATACGCCCTTTTTGGCCAACCAAGCAAACAGGAAAGGCCAATCAGCGCTCCAAAGAAGTCTCGCTTCCCAGCGGGCAAAAGGGCCATGCGGAAAAAAGTGTCCAAACCACAAATGCAGGACCGGCCATGGAGAAATGGGAGCCTTGCTACGCTGATGGGTGGGATGTAAATTGCCAACAGCCACTCTGGAGAAGTGTACGGTGTGTTCTGAAACATCTAAAAAACACAGCTTGGAGAGCATAGGGCACTTCCACTCATGGGCGTATAAATTGGGAAAACTAAACATCAGCAAGACACAGGCACCCCAAAGTTTAGGGCTGCTCTGTTGACAAGAACCCCCACTTCATTACACCTTAAATATCCTAGGAAAGAGAAAAATGGATAAAGAAGTTGGGGTCCTCATGTACAATGGAATATCACTCAGCCATGAAATCAACGTCATAAGGCTAGTAGCAGCACGATGAGTGGATTTAGGTACGACGATTCTAAGTGAAATAAGTCACACAGAAAAAGACACTTATCATAAGATATCACTTCTAGAGCGAATGTAAAAACCGCTACACTTGAACTGAATTGCAAAACAGAACAGAGTCACACGTTTAGAAAACACACTATGGCTGCTGAACGGGCAAGGTGAGGAGGGTTAAGCATAAAACAAGGGTTTCAAATTAGCTCAGATACCGTTCCATAAACCCAATATGTAAGAGACAAGACCTATTCCTTTTTCAGTGAACTGGACTCAACACCCCCTATTCACCGCACAAGAATATATCTGACTAGTAAGAATCTTTCAAACCTATGTATTGATATCTCTGTGAGGTGAGTCAAGGGGGTGTAAAGCGGCATAAACACAGCCGTGAAAAGCAGCTAAACCCCATTATAAAAATAAATTACTTTTCAAAACCCGTGAAACAAAGACAGTGAAAGAGAGAGAAATTCTTACAAAATTCGTTCAGGGGCTGTGATGCAACCTGGATTGACCATATCTAGACCCACAGCTGATTGAGACATAAGGGTGGACACTCTTGGGGCTGAGAGGTTCGGTGAGGTTGGGTGAGCCAACGCAGACCCTTTCAAGTAATACTGCATGGTACCCATCCCATGGGTCCCAAATCTCCAGGTTCAAGGGCATCTTCCTTCATCGAAAACAGGCATGAGAAACCCAGAAGATGGTACACCGTGTGATCGGGATAGGTTTCTAAAACGCACCTCATTTCTCATCTCCTTTGCTCGGGTTCGCCATTCCAGCCGATTTACTAGCCATCTCCCTCCTTGGAGAATCAGCACCTTTAACCTCCTGTTCCGTACATGTTGCAATTTGTCCTGAGGATGAACGGGAAGAGGGGGAACCAATGAGAGACTAGCTCTAGGTGTTGGGACAGGAACAGGTCACTCTATTTTCCCATCAGAAAGAAGAATTAAGCACAAGCTCAGCCTGCCCCCCAGAACCAGAAGAGGGCCTGAAGCAATCCTGCGCTTTTGCGGCCAGCTCCCAAAAAAGCGAGTTGAAAAATGGAGCTCAGGGGCACTGCAATTCACAAACCTGCAGAGTTTTAAATGATACCTCTCGTCCACAAATATATTAAGGGAAGGCAACGAAGAGGCTTTGAAAACAAGGCAGAATTGCAGGAAACAGATTTCAGGAGGTAGATTCGAATCGCCTTGAAAGCACATGAAAAGCGGCAAAACGTGGACAATGATGCCCTTGGCCAAAAAGGGCGTATGCGTTTTTTCCTGAATATATTCAGGAAAAAACGCATACGCCCTTTTTGGCCAACCAAGCAACCTGGAAAGGCAAATCAGCGCTCCAAAGAAGTCTCGCTTCCCAGCGGGCAAAAGGGCCATGCGGAAAAAAGTGTCCAAACCAGAAATGCAGGACCGGCCATGGAGAAATGGGAGCCTTGCTACGCTGATGGGTGGGATGTAAATTGCCAACAGCCACTCTGGAGAAGTGTATGGTGTGTTCTGAAACATCTAAAAAACACAGCTTGGAGAGCATAGGGCACTTCCACTCATGGGCGTATAAATTGGGAAAACTAAACATCAGCAAGACACAGGCACCCCAAAGTTTAGGGCTGCTCTGTTGACAAGAACCCCCACTTCATTACACCTTAAATATCCTAGGAAAGAGAAAAATGGATAAAGAAGTTGGGGTCCTCATGTACAATGGAATATCACTCAGCCATGAAATCAACGTCATAAGGCTAGTAGCAGCACGATGAGTGGATTTAGGTACGACGATTCTAAGTGAAATAAGTCACACAGAAAAAGACACTTATCATAAGATATCACTTCTAGAGGGAATGTAAAAACCGCTACACTTGAACTGAATTGCAAAACAGAACAGAGTCACACGTTTAGAAAACACACTATGACTGCTGAACGGGCAAGGTGAGGTGGGGTGATGCATAAAACAAGGGTTTCAAATTAGCTCAGATACCGTTCCATAAAACCAATATGTAAGAGACAAGACCTATTCCTTTTTCAGTGAACTGGACTCAACACCCCCTATTCACCGCACAAGAATATATCTGACTAGTAAGAATCTTCAAACCTATGTATTGATATCTCTCTGTAAGTGAGTCAAGGGGGTGTAAAGCGGCATAAACACAGCCGTGAAAACCAGCTAAACCCCATTATAAAAATAAATTACTTTTCAAAACCCGTGAAACAAAGACAGTGAAAGAGAGAGAAATTCTTCCAAAATTCGTTCAGGGGCTGTGATGCAACCTGGATTGACCATATCTAGACCCACAGCTGATTGAGACATAAGGGTGGACACTCTTGGGGCTGAGAGGTTCGGTGAGGTTGGGTGAGCCAACGCAGACCCTTTCAAGTAATACTGCATGGTACCCATCCCATGGGTCCCAAATCTCCAGGTTCAAGGGCATCTTCCTTCATCGAAAACAGGCATGAGAAACCCAGAAGATGGTACACCGTGTGATCGGGATAGGTTTCTAAAACGCACCTCATTTCTCATCTCCTTTGCTCGGGTTCGCCATTCCAGCCGATTTACTAGCCATCTCCCTCCTTGGAGAATCAGCACCTTTAACCTCCTGTTCCGTACATGTTGCAATTTGTCCTGAGGATGAACGGGAAGAGGGGGAACCAATGAGAGACTAGCTCTAGGTGTTGGGACAGGAACAGGTCACTCTATTTTCCCATCAGAAAGAAGAATTAAGCACAAGCTCAGCCTGCCCCCCAGAACCAGAAGAGGGCCTGAAGCAATCCTGCGCTTTTGCGGCCAGCTCCCAAAAAAGCGAGTTGAAAAATGGAGCTCAGGGGCACTGCAATTCACAAACCTGCAGAGTTTTAAATGATACCTCTCGTCCACAAATATATTAAGGGAAGGCAACGAAGAGGCTTTGAAAACAAGGCAGAATTGCAGGAAACAGATTTCAGGAGGTAGATTCGAATCGCCTTGAAAGCACATGAAAAGCGGCAAAACGTGGACAATGATGCCCTTGGCCAAAAAGGGCGTATGCGTTTTTTCCTGAATATATTCAGGAAAAAACGCATACGCCCTTTTTGGCCAACCAAGCAACCTGGAAAGGCAAATCAGCGCTCCAAAGAAGTCTCGCTTCCCAGCGGGCAAAAGGGCCATGCGGAAAAAAGTGTCCAAACCAGAAATGCAGGACCGGCCATGGAGAAATGGGAGCCTTGCTACGCTGATGGGTGGGATGTAAATTGCCAACAGCCACTCTGGAGAAGTGTATGGTGTGTTCTGAAACATCTAAAAAACACAGCTTGGAGAGCATAGGGCACTTCCACTCATGGGCGTATAAATTGGGAAAACTAAACATCAGCAAGACACAGGCACCCCAAAGTTTAGGGCTGCTCTGTTGACAAGAACCCCCACTTCATTACACCTTAAATATCCTAGGAAAGAGAAAAATGGATAAAGAAGTTGGGGTCCTCATGTACAATGGAATATCACTCAGCCATGAAATCAACGTCATAAGGCTAGTAGCAGCACGATGAGTGGATTTAGGTACGACGATTCTAAGTGAAATAAGTCACACAGAAAAAGACACTTATCATAAGATATCACTTCTAGAGGGAATGTAAAAACCGCTACACTTGAACTGAATTGCAAAACAGAACAGAGTCACACGTTTAGAAAACACACTATGACTGCTGAACGGGCAAGGTGAGGTGGGGTGATGCATAAAACAAGGGTTTCAAATTAGCTCAGATACCGTTCCATAAAACCAATATGTAAGAGACAAGACCTATTCCTTTTTCAGTGAACTGGACTCAACACCCCCTATTCACCGCACAAGAATATATCTGACTAGTAAGAATCTTCAAACCTATGTATTGATATCTCTCTGTAAGTGAGTCAAGGGGGTGTAAAGCGGCATAAACACAGCCGTGAAAAGCAGCTAAACCCCATTATAAAAATAAATTACTTTTCAAAACCCGTGAAACAAAGACAGTGAAAGAGAGAGAAATTCTTCCAAAATTCGTTCAGGGGCTGTGATGCAACCTGGATTGACCATATCTAGACCCACAGCTGATTGAGACATAAGGGTGGACACTCTTGGGGCTGAGAGGTTCGGTGAGGTTGGGTGAGCCAACGCAGACCCTTTCAAGTAATACTGCATGGTACCCATCCCATGGGTCCCAAATCTCCAGGTTCAAGGGCATCTTCCTTCATCGAAAACAGGCATGAGAAACCCAGAAGATGGTACACCGTGTGATCGGGATAGGTTTCTAAAACGCACCTCATTTCTCATCTCCTTTGCTCGGGATCGCCATTCCAGCCGATTTACTAGCCATCTCCCTCCTTGGAGAATCAGCACCTTTAACCTCCTGTTCCGTACAGGTTGCAATTTGTCCTGAGGATGAACGGGAAGAGGGGGAACCAATGAGAGACTAGCTCTAGGTGTTGGGACAGGCACAAGTCACTCTATTTTCCCATCAGGAAGAAGAATTAAGCACAAGCTCAGCCTGCCCCCCAGAACCAGAAGAGGGCCTGAAGCAATCCTGCGCTTTTGCGGCCAGCTCCCAAAAAAGCGAGTTGAAAAATGGAGCTCAGGGGCACTGCAATTCACAAACCTGCAGAGTTTTAAATGATACCTCTCGTCCACAAATATATTAAGGGAAGGCAACGAAGAGGCTTTGAAAGCAAGGCAGAATTGCAGGAAAAAGATTTCAGGAGGTAGATTCGAATCGCCTTGAAAGCACATGAAAAGCGGCAAAACGTGGACAATGATGCCCTTGGCCAAAAAGGGCGTATGCGTTTTTTCCTGAATATATTCTGGAAAAAACGCATACGCCCTTTTTGGCCAACCAAGCAACCTGGAAAGGCCAATCAGCGGTCCAAAGAAGTCTCGCTTCCCAGCGGGCAAAAGGGCCATGCGGAAAAAAGTGTCCAAACCAGAAATGCAGGACCGGCCATGGAGAAATGGGAGCCTTGCTACGCTGATGGGTGGGATGTAAATTGCCAACAGCCACTCTGGAGAAGTGTACGGTGTGTTCTGAAACATCTAAAAAACACAGCTTGGAGAGCATAGGGCACTTCCACTCATGGGCGTATAAATTGGGAAAACTAAAAATCAGCAAGACACAGGCACCCCAAAGTTTAGGGCTGCTCTGTTGACAAGAACCCCCACTTCATTACACCTTAAATATCCTAGGAAAGAGAAAAATGGATAAAGAAGTTGTGGTCCTCATGTACAATGGAATATCACTCAGCCATGAAATCAACGTCATAAGGCTAGTAGCAGCACGATCAGTGGATTTAGGTACGACGATTCTAAGTGAAATAAGTCACACAGAAAAAGACACTTATCATAAGATATCACTTCTAGAGGGAATGTAAAAACCGCTACACTTGAACTGAATTGCAAAACAGAACAGAGTCACACGTTTAGAAAACACACTATGACTGCTGAACGGGCAAGGTGAGGTGGGGTGATGCATAAAACAAGGGTTTCAAATTAGCTCAGATACCGTTCCATAAAACCAATATGTAAGAGACAAGACCTATTCCTTTTTCAGTGAACTGGACTCAACACCCCCTATTCACCGCACAAGAATATATCTGACTAGTAAGAATCTTCAAACCTATGTATTGATATCTCTCTGTAAGTGAGTCAAGGGGGTGTAAAGCGGCTATAAACACAGCCGTGAAAAGCCAGCTAAACCCCATTATAAAAATAAATTACTTTCAAAACCCGTGAAACAAAGACAGTGAGAGAGAGAGAAATTCTTCCAAAATTCGTTCAGGGGCTGTGATGCAACCTGGAATGACCAAATCTAGACCCACAGCTGATTGAGACATAAGGGTGGACACTCTTGGGGCTCAGAGGTTTGGTGAGGTTGCATGAGCCAACGCAGACCCTTTCAAGTAATACTGCATGGTACCCATCCCATGGGTCCCAAATCTCCAGGTTCAAGGGCATCTTCCTACGTCGAAAACATGCATGAGAAACCCAGAAGATGGTACACCGCGTGATCGGGAAAGGTTTCTAAAACGCACCTCATTTCTCATCTCCTTGTGCTCGGTTTCGCCATTCCAGCCGCTTTACTAGCCATCTCCCTCCTTGGAGAATCAGCACCTTTAACCTCCTATTCCGTACAGGTTGCAATTTGTCCTGAGGATGAACGGGAAGAGGGGGAACCAATGAGAGACTAGCTCTAGGGGTTGGGACAGGCACAGGTCACTCTATTTTCCCATCAGGAAGAAGAATTAACCACAAGCTCAGCCTGCCCCCCAGAACCAGAAGAGGGCCTGAAGCAATCCTGCACTTTTGCGGCCAGCTCCCAAAAAAGCGACTGGAAAAATGGAGCTCAGGGGCACTGCAATTCACAAACCTGCAGAGTTATAAATGATAACTCTCGTCCACAAATATATTGAGGGAAGGCAACGAAGAGGCTTTGAACGCAAGGCAGAATTGCAGGAAACAGATTTCAGGAGGTAGATTCGAATCGCCTTGAAAGCACATGAAAAGCGGCAAAACGTGGACAATGATGCCCTTGGCCAAAAAGGGCGTATGCGTTTTTTCCTGAATATATTCAGGAAAAAACGCATACGCCCTTTTTGGCCAACCAAGCCACCTGGAAAGGCAAATCAGCGCTCCAAAGAAGTCTGGCTTCCCAGCGGGCAAAAGGGCCATGCGGAAAAAAGTGTCCAAACCAGAAATGCAGGACCGGCCATGGAGAAATGGGAGCCTTGCTACGCTGATGGGCGGGATGTAAATTGCCAACAGCCACTCTGGAGAAGCGTACGGTGTGTCCTGAAACATCTAAAAAACACAGCTTGGAGAGCATAGGGCACTTCCACTCATGGGCGTATAAATTGGGAAAACTAAAAATCAGCAAGACACAGGCACCCCAAAGTTTAGGGCTGCTCTGTTGACAAGAACCCCCACTTCATTACACCTTAAATATCCTAGGAAAGAGAAAAGTGGATAAAGAAGTTGTGGTCCTCATGCACAATGGAATATCACTCAGCCATGAAATCAACGTCATAAGGCTAGTAGCAGCACGATGAGTGGATTTAGGTACGACGAATCTAAGTGAAATAAGTCACACAGAAAAAGACACTTATCATAAGAAATCACTTATAGAGGGAATGTAAAAACCGCTACACTTGAACTGAATTACAAAACAGAACAGAGTCACACGTTCAGAAAACACACGATGGCTGCTGAACGGGAAAGGTGAGGTGGGGTGATGCATAAAACAAGGGTTTCAAATTAGCTCAGATACCGTTCCATAAACCCAATATGTAGTAGACAAGACCTACTCCTTGCTCAGTGAACTGGACTCAACACCCCCTATTCACCGCACAAGAATATATCTGACTAGTAAGAATCTTCAAACCTATGTATTGATATCTCTCTGTAAGTGAGTCAAGGGGGTGTAAAGCGGCATAAACACAGCCGTGAAAAGCAGCTAAACCCCATTATAAAAATAAATTACTCTTCAAAACCCGTGAAACAAAGACAGTGAGAGAGACAGAAATTCTTACAAAATTCGTTCAGGGGCTGTGATGCAACCTGGAATGACCAAATCTAGACCCACAGCTGATTGAGACATAAGGGTGGACACTCTTGGGGCTCAGAGGTTTGGTGAGGTTGCATGAGCCAACGCAGACCCTTTCAAGTAATACTGCATGGTACCCATCCCATGGGTCCCAAATCTCCAGGTTCAAGGGCATCTTCCTACGTCGAAAACATGCATGAGAAACCCAGAAGATGGTACACCGTGTGATCGGGAAAGGTTTCTAAAACGCACCTCATTTCTCATCTCCTTGTGCTCGGTTTCGCCATTCCAGCCGCTTTACTAGCCATCTCCCTCCTTGGAGAATCAGCACCTTTAACCTCCTATTCCGTACAGGTGGCAATTTGTCCTGAGGATGAACGGGAAGAGGGGGAACCAATGAGAGACTAGCTCTAGGGGTTGGGACAGGCACAGGTCACTCTATTTTCCCATCAGGAAGAAGAATTAACCACAAGCTCAGCCTGCCCCCCAGAACCAGAAGAGGGCCTGAAGCAATCCTGCACTTTTGCGGCCAGCTCCCAAAAAAGCGACTGGAAAAATGGAGCTCAGGGGCACTGCAATTCACAAACCTGCAGAGTTATAAATGATAACTCTCGTCCACAAATATATTGAGGGAAGGCAACGAAGAGGCTTTGAACGCAAGGCAGAATTGCAGGAAACAGATTTCAGGAGGTAGATTCGAATCGCCTTGAAAGCACATGAAAAGCGGCAAAACGTGG